>NC_051084.1:4325921-4350921 GCF_004664715.2 Peromyscus leucopus | reverse complement strand
GCTCAGAGCAATTTTAGATGACTAGCTGAGATGATCCAGTCTCAAAAACTACTTGAATAAGGACTTGAGATAAACCCTGAACTTTGGCATTATACACAGACTGGATAATGAAGGATATAGTTACCTTTCCTAGAATTTGACAATTAACCCCATATTTTTCTTTCAGGATAAAGAAAACTTCGCCCATACCCAGCAGGAAGCAATTTTAAGAATACGACGCCCACATTCCCAAAGAGGTGGCGTGGGGCAGGTGGTTTTTTGGTCTTTTTAATGAGTTTTGGGTCTGGGATAATTTTCAGTGTTTAGGGGGGTTGGTTACAAGTTGTTGTCAAGGGTTAGGAAAAAGGCTAAGCAAAGGAGATTAGATTTAAGGTTCTTGTTTAAAAAAAAAGAAAAGAAAAGAAAGAAAGAAAAGAGAAAGACAATTACTAGTTTTAAATACTTTACATTGGATTGGATTGTTTTATATTGTATACAAATTTGAAATTGATATTGTTAGAAAATGCTATATGTATATTTCTAATTGTATTCATACCATTCATTTAACAATGTAATGCAAATTTCTGATCCTTGAATGTTATTATTACCAACTATTAGGATATAAAGAAATGAAAGTTAGTAGTTAGACATTACAATAGAACTTGTAGTCATATTAGATATGTTTTAAAAATTGAGCAGATATATTTTAGACAGGTCATCTTCAAACCCTTCAGAGATCTACAGAATATGGCATTTAAAATGTTTTAATAATTTAGAAAATTTTTCTTTTTTGAGACATGTCGGCTCCTGGCTGTACCAATCTACTTCAGAGAAAATATGGGCATTGAAGAAACTGCATATGGAGTCAACTTTCATTGTGGCAAAATCTAGCCACTGGACAACAAAGTATCCTCGAATCAACAGGACAAAATGGACAGACAGAACATGAAACAAAGGACTACTGATTCTTGCCAAAACAATTGTGGTTATGGCTTTATCAAAAGGCATCTTCTGAGGCCAGGACAATATGGCCCCATCCCTGAAGTGGCCTTCGCAATCTGGAAAAGGTACAGTGCCCTTTTCTTCGAAGGCAGCTTAACAGGCAGAGGGCCAATGGCTTCTGTTGTGCAATGGAACAGCAGCTGAAAGCTCATGCCTCTCAAAAGTAGACTGGCATTTAATAGAGGGATGTACAGAAGAAGGGGATGCTGAGATGAAGCCATATATACACAGCCAAGAAGAATGAAGAGCTGAATTAAAAAACTGTCAACAATTTCCAGAATTTAAAATCCTGAATCATGACAGGACACTAGTGGAATTCAGGTGTTTCTGGTACATGGACTGCTCTCACCCAATGTGAGGTTGAGCTGTTGACCTTGTGTACATCCTACTTCACAAATGAGTCTGTCAGGTACACTAAGCCTATAGGCTGAAGATGATGCCCCAACACTGTGGAGAAACCTCAGGTGACTGCCCAGGCAGCTGGCTGTTTCTGTCAACTCACAAATTTTTTGGAAGTTGCTTGCATGTACTTCCTGTTTTTATTTTTGTTAGCTAAATATTCCCTTCTTGGGTCTCTGAGGGAGTTGAAGATTAGTTAGTTACAGTTGAAGATTAGTTAATTATAGTTGAAAATTAATTAGGATAGAAAGTGCATTAGATACATCTTGGATTTACCAAAATAGGATAGATAATGGAATTATTTTCTCTGATTTGTCAAATACCTGTTTAGGTATTTATTACTTGTATATATTGTATATAGTTATTGTACTTTTGTATATAGTTTTTCTTTTGTTAGTTATAACCTTTTGCTTTTTTTTTCTTTTTATTAAAATAGAAAAGGGGAAATGTGGTGGTATTCTAATTGTACTGAAATGTGATTTTGATTGTATGTTAATAAATAAAGTTGCCCGGGGGTCAGAGCTATTAGAGCCATAGACAGAGTGTAGCGGTGGTGGCACACGCTTTTAATCCCATAGATCTCTGTGTGTTCAGGAATACAGCCAGCATTGGAGACATATGCCTTTAAGACCTAGGGGGCTGTACATTCAGACAGTGACGAGGCAGTCACGTGTTTGGGTTTACAACCAATGAGAAGGCAGAATGACTTGGAAATGATTGACACACAGGAAATAGCTCTCTTTCGAGAAGCTGGGACACCGCAGGAGGAAGGGTGAGATTTTAGCTCTGAGCTCTGACCTCTCAGCTTTCTCTTTTACATTGTTTCTGTGTTTCTTATTTAATAAGATGGTTGGTTACATCTACATTGTCCTTTATACAACCAATACCTGAAGGAAGTAACCTATAAGGTACCCAAAGGAATGAAATCTGGCAGATGGAGGTGTTTTATTTTGCAGAAATTGGAAAATTAAAATATGTACACCACACCATTGATACCTATTCAGGATTTCAATGCACAACTGCTCTGAGTCCCGAAAAGGCTGTAGTCAATCACACATTTGTCAGAAGTTATGGCCATTATGAGTATACCTGTATGAATTAAGACTGACAATGCTCCAGCATACATCTCTAGTAAAATGATACAATTTATTGCTTATTACAATATAAAACATATTAAAGGTATACCACATAATCCTACAGGCCAAGTGGTCATAGAAAGATCAAACTGAACTCTGAAGAATGTGCTGAATAAACAGAAAGGGGTAATAAAGATCCCCGTAAATAGATTGCATAATGCTTTATTAACTTTGGATTTTCTCGATGCTAATGAGAAAGGAACAACAGCTGTGGAGAGGCAGTGGATAAACGAGAAAAAAAAAAAAACTACAGAATTAAATCAGCCTGTATACTTTAAAGATGTGCTGACTTCAGAATGAAAAACAGGATATGTGTTACTTTGGGGAAGAATTTTGCTTGTGTTTCCTCAGAAGAAGAAAAGCTATGAATACCATCAAAACTGATAAAGGTTCCTGTCGCTGTGTGTTGTGGCACGGATGTGAGGTTTCATGCAGATCTGTGGAAAGAAGACTCAGAGGCATCTTAAGAATGAATTTAGCCTTTCATGTCTGCAGGGGGGTCCAGCCTGGAAGGACTGAAGCACTTTCTTGTCGCCTAGAGCATTTTTATTTCTCTCTAATTATAGTTTAGCCAGTTAATTTCTGTACCTTGAAAGCAACCTAAAAGGAGCTCCCAGGGACCAAATGCCAAGTGCAAATTACTTGATTTCTTGGTATCATGGTCTTCTGGGTTTCCTGGACCAAGTTTTGCATAGGCCTTTGATCCTTGGGGGACTCTCTGAACCTTGACTCTCAAACAAGATTCACATAGGGTGATAAGAGAAACAAAGGGTAAGAGAAACAAAAAGTGTGGTTAAACAAAGAAGGATTAGGACTAGGTGCTACTCTCTGAAACCAGGCCAGGAGCTCAGCAGAAATGCAGCCACAGGTTTGATTTGAACAGAGAGACCTCTTAATTAGAAGAGATGACAATTCATCAACCAGCATGTGCATTCAATCCAAACTAACTTATACGACTAACAAATGCTTCTCATTTCATCAGATAAAACTTGCCAAAAGGGAAACTCTCCAAAGTTAGGATTGGGACAGGGTTTTCTTTTTCCTTTCAGGAGAATAAAGGCATCCAGCTAAGGAATCTGAAGAACACTGGACAAATGAGACATCTGAAGAAAAAGGACAAATTATCCAGAAAAAAATGTCCCAAGAAAAAGAGTAAGTTGGCTTATTAGTATATTACATCTCCAACAGGATAAAATTTCATAAAACTTCCCAAATGTTTGTTTCTGTTTTTCTCTATAGGCATATAATGCAAATGGTCTTTTTGTATTCCCAGTTCAACTAAAACTTAAAGCTGGCTTTGGAGTTGGAGTGTGGCTCTCTCCTCTAAACCTAAGCATGCTTGTTAAAGGATAATGCAAAAATCTCTGTCTCATGTCAATAGAGCCACCTGATATGGGACAGAAGAAAAACCAAAATTAAGGAACTATTTTATTGGTACTAATATCATAATCCTTTAGTTTTATTTTGACTTTTTAAAACTTTTCATAAGATATGAATTTTATACCAAGATTTATAAGATATATATATATATATATAAACTTTTTTCATAATAATAATTGTCATATAAAATACTAACTAATTCTAGAAAAAAGGCTTCATCAGGTTTGAGTCTTTATCAGTTTTCTTCAGTGAATCATGGCCTTGCTTAACAGTGACCTTTGAAGTCTCCGAAAGGATGATGGGACCCCATAATGATGATTCCACGTGGACTATGATAATACCACTAAGCTAACAAACACCACCTAAAGACTGGCTTTGGACTACAAACTGCTCAGAACAATTTTGAGGTGGCTAGCTGAGATGATCCAGCCTCACAGACCACTCTAGCCAGGACTTGAGACAAGCCCTGCACTTCCCCATTATACAGAGACTGGACAACAAATTATGCAGCTACCTATCCCAGGACTTGACAATTAACCCAAAATTTTCTTTTCAGGATTTCCCTAAAGATGCCTTCACCCCCCATCCAGACATCAGGAAATAAATTTAAGAATAGCATGCCCACATTCCCAAGAGGTGGAGTGGGTGGTTTTTTGGTTGTTCAGTGAGTTATGGATGTTTGTCATTGTTTTGGTGGTTGATTACAAGTTGGTATTGGTAATAGTCAGAAAAAATCTAAAAAGGAGATTAGATTCAGGGTTCCTGTTTTGGAAAGAAAAAAGGAGGATATATATATATGTGTGTGTGTGTGTGTGTGTGTGTGTGTGTGTGTGTATGATAAGATAAAAAGGTAGATTGTTGCATCTACTTTTAAAAAGCAATTGCTAGTTTTACTATTTTACATTGATATGGATCTTTGTATATTGATGCAAAGTTGAGATTATTTTTGTTGGAACATACTGTACATATACTTCTAATCTTGTTCTAGGTATTATACCTATACAGTTCATTTAACAATATAATGCAAATTCCTAGTCCTTGAAAGTTATTACCAACTATTTAGGATAATAAAGAAAGGCAGGTTAGTAGTTAGTCACCTATCACAATCAAACTTGTAGTCATATTAGGTATGTTTTCAAGGTCAAAAAGAAATATATTTTAGATAGATAAATCATCTTTAAATACTTCAGAGATCTACAGAATATGGCATTTAAGATGTTTTAATAACATAGGTTCTTTTATTTATGACAATAAGACATGTCTGCTCCTGGCAGCTCTAATTTCCTTCAGAGAAAATGATGGGCATAAAAGAAACTCCATATGGAGTTTACTTTCTTTGTGGTAAAAGTTAGCCACAAGGGCAAGAAAATGTCCTTGCCTTGACTGTTGATGGTTTGCTGTCCAAATGGACAAGCAAGACACAAAAGAAAGGGCTGCTGAACTTTGCCAAGACAAGGTAGGAAGGCCCTTTAGGAAATCCTGCTTCACAGATAAGTCTGTCAGATATGCTAGGCCTGTAGGTTGAAGATGAATGCTCCAACATTGTGGAGGAACCTTGGGTGACTGTCCAGGCAGCCAACTGTTTCTGTCATTTCTCACATCTTTTGGAAGTTGCTTGCTTGCACTTCCTGCTTACTTATGCAATATTATTTCCTCCTTGGGTCACTGATAGAGTAGAAGACTAGATAGTTATAGTTTTCCTTGTTAAATTCAGAAAAGAAACTCACTAAAGATGTGTAAAGTGTATAAGTTTGAAAGACATCAAAAGATAGTTTTTCGCTGGTAATACAAGTTAGGATAGAAAGTGAATTAGGTACAACACTTTGGACTCACCAAAATAGGATAATAATGGAGTATTTTCTCTGAATTTGTCAAATGTTAATGGACTAGACATTATTGATGTAATTATTGCCTGTATATATTATATATACTTATTGTATTTATTATACATAGTTTTATTTTAATATTAGTTATAACCTTTTATTATTTTGGACAAAAAAAAGGGAATGTGGTGATAATTGATTGTACTCTAACAAATAAAATTTGCCTGAAGATCAGAGGACAGAGCTAGCTACTAGATTCAACATAGAGGCCAGGCAGTGGTGGCATACACCTTTAATCCTAGCACTCTGGAGGCAGAGGCCTGTCTGGATCCCTGTGAGTTCAAGGCCATCCTAGACTATATGAGATTAATCCAGTTTAAAAGAGAAACAGAGCCAGTTGGTGATGGCTCACACTTTTAATCCCAGTATTTGGGAGTCAGACTCCTTTAATCCCACCACTAGGAAAGTTGAGACAGGAAGTGACATGGCTGGGCAGAGGAAGGCAAATAAGCAGAGGAGAGAGGAGCCTAGCTCTTTTGGCTGAGGACTAAGGAGCGTTCAGTCTGAGGATTAGTGGAGATAGGATCTTCCCCTTTCAGCTGAAGAGCTGGCGAGGTGAGAAGTGGCTGTGACTTGTTCCTTTGTCTCTCTGATCTTTCAGCATTTACCCCAATATCTGGCTCCGGGATTTTATTATAAGGCCAATTAAGATTTGAGCAACAACAGTTTCCTGAGCTAAGGGCTGTAGAGACTGGACACTCTTGCACAAAGCTCATTGTCTTGGCCAGAAGGAGCAGGTGAAGTAGCGCTGTGGCCACAGTTGTGTGCTAGCCCAGAACTGTTTGCAATGTGGCTGCAGATGCATGCCTTGCTCTACTTATGGTCATGGATACTGCTAGGTCCACCTTCAGCATCCTTGGACTTCTTGCTTTGTGCTGGGACGGGTGAGGTGGCAGAAGTCACCTCAGCTAGCTGTTCAGCTGCTGAAAGCCACCTTCCCATGGGCGAGTCCCTCCTAGACACTCTGCTTTGCCACTGGCGGACACCGCTGGCGGACACCGCTGTCTAAAGGCTTGGCGCATCTTTGCCAACTTGGGCAAAGGCTTACCCTGCCTCTCAGACCTCACAGGGTGGCCTGGCCTTCCTCAGGGCCTGTAGTACTGCCCACTCCTCCATCCCTCTCTTCCCCAGAGCCTTTCTCGAGTCCTGTGCAGTCTGGGTCAGCCCTTGTCCCCTGGCATCCAAGCGGCCACACGACATTGTCATTCCTCAGGGCTTCCCCATTCCTATAGTTTTTTTTTTATTCTCTTTAGTTATTTGTTTATTTTGAGACAGGGTCTCAGGTGGCCCTGGCTGAACCTCCTATGTAGCCAAGGATAAACTTGACCTCACATCCTCCTGCCTCCACCTCCTGATGCTAGGACCACAGTCATGCACCATCACGCCTGGTTTCTCCTTGCTATCAGTTTACCATGAACAGCCTGTAGCTATTGATTTTTTTGTAGCTCATGTAATGACAACTTTATTTATTTACTTTAAACTTTCACGTATGTGGAAGTCAGAGACGACTTTCGGGGAACTGGTTCTCTCCTTCCTCCATGTGGTCATGGAACTGAAACTCAGGTTACCAGTCCTGGTAGCGAGTGTCCTTGCCTGCTGAGCCATCTTGCTGCCCTGTGACAGTTATTTTTGAAAAGTGTTTGGTGAGTACAGTCTTTCAAGTGATGCTTAGCAGTGAGTGTGGCATGTTGGGAAGCTGGGCATCTGGGGGTGACATGGGGCCTGGGGCTCCCCTTTCTCTTCCCTCCATCTGAGCTCTCTTCCTTCATACCCAACTTTGTTGTCTCCAAAACTTATCAGAACCACCCTTGCTCTTCCATTCCTGAGAATGAATGTCTACCCCCTTCTCATCCCCTCTAGTCCACTTGGAACCTTCTGGTTCTCAGGTGGGCCAATCAGCAAGGTTCTGACCCCTGAGGGCAAGCTGGCCTTAGAGTTCTAGCCAGGTCTCCAAAGGGCCTCTGGTTCTGACACCTGCCTTCAGTGAGAGCCAGACTTGGGTGGAGAACAGAAACCTGGGGCTAAAGAGGAAGTGGGGAATTGTGGGTGTTGCTGGGGAGAAACAAGCACACTCTTACTTCATTCACTGTGGTTTCCTCCTGGGCTTTCTCAGCTTTCCTCACCCTGTCTTATGAGGCAGGAGACTACAGTTTCTCTGTAAGCCTTTATCTAGTGCAGTTCAGGAGCCTAGCTACAAAGCCTGTGGCTGGAGGATCCACAGGGCCACACAGGCCTTGCTCAGCTTCTCTCTTGTCCACGGAGGTCTCTGCTTCCTCAGCAATTCATCCCACACTGGCTGTGGTGGCTGCCTGGATCCTGCCCTGCCCTGATCTCTTCTCCTCAGAGCATCCCTAGTCCTTCCCTTCCTGCCCCATCCCAGCTGAGAAGAGGACCTATGGCCTGGGAGGCCACATGCCTGCTGTCCCCCATCCTGCTGGTGCTCCTGGCCTCAGGTGAGGACAGAGGGAAGGAACCAGGGAGAGGAAAGGGCAGGGGTTGGGAGGTGAGCACAGATGGGCTCTGTGCTTGGGAATGCAGAATACATGGAGTGCTGTGGCCAGCAGCTGGTTCTAAGCAACATCCCGAGTGTCCCGAGCATAAACACACAGGGTTACTCCCTGAGAAATGAACCCATCTCCTTGCCCTGCTGTGGAGGCTGGGAGGCTCTGACTGAAAGGTGTATTCTTAGGTTCCTGGGCACAGAACAGAGTGTTTCTTCAAAGAGCAGAGGGCAAGACCATTGTGGTGAGATGCCAGTATGATTCCAGCCAACGCTTCAAGGAGAAGGTGTGGTGTCAGAAAACATCAGCAGAAACTGGTGAAATCTTAGTGTCCAGTCACAGCACAGATGCTCAGCAGTCAAAATTCTCCATCAGGGACTATCCTGATTCTCAATTCTTCAATGTCACCATGACTGCACTCACGGTGAGAGACTCAGGTCTCTATTTCTGTGGGATCGTTGAAAATCGCAGAACGATCTCTGTTCTCAGAAACATCTACCTGAAGGTGTCAAAAGGTGAGCTCCCCCGTTCTATGTGTCTCTCTCAGCCTTCCTGAGTCACAAGGCTCCAGAGCTGGAGAGGGCTCTAGAAACTGCTTCCCCAGTCACCTAGAAACTGGAGCACAGGGGAGAAAGGCCCCTCCCCCAAGGCCACCTTCTGGTTCAGGGCAGAGCCAGCCCTAGAACCAGGCTTGCTGGCCTCTGGGAAGTTCTCACCAGTTACTCTTAACACCTCTTCCTCTTCTTCTTCTTCTTCTTCTTCTTCTTCTTCTTCTTCTTCTTCTTCTTCTTCTTCTTCTTCTCCTCCTCCTCCTCCTCCTCCTCCTCCTCCTCCTCCTCCTCCTCCTCTTCCTCCTCCTTCTCCTCCTCCTCTTCCTCCTCCTCCTCCTGCCGCTGCTAACAGGAATCTCTTTACTGAAGGATCTTATCGCTCCCCCCCCAGCTGTCACAGCATCCTTTCCTGAACATCCCATGACTGTAATCCCATCAGAAGCCTTCTCTCTAGGGTTGGTGGGCTCCATCACATGAGAGAGACCTCAGAGCAAATGGAAGGGGCACGGAGAGATGTGGACTAAGAGGAGGCAGCTGGACAGAGAGGCCCACAGGAGGCTTAGAGCACAAGGCAGGGAGATGTGGGTTCTCGTTCAGGACCTTGACGGCTGAGAGTCTCTGAGCTCTGGGAAGGCAGCCCAGCAGCTGCTCCTGATGACTTGGATCTCCTGTGTGTCTCATGCTGAAGACTGCAGTGGCAGGGAGCTTTCTGAGTTAGTCTCTGATGTCCATAAGTTCACAGGGTGAACAGCTCCTCCCAGAGCTTTCCCTGCTGCATAGTGTGTCCAGCCCTTCAGTTCAGTGGGTGCCTGGAGGTTATGTTTATGAAAGCTTTGCCCCAGCACACTCCATGTTGGGGAGACATTAGTTGTGACCTTCATATGTTCAAACATAGTGGACCCAGGATGGGGAGACACTCAGCCAGTAAAGTGCTTGCCAAGTGTGATGGTTTTAGTTGCCAATGTGGCAGAACCCAGAATCACCCGGGAGACAAGCCTCTGGCCACACCTGTGAGAGATTATCTTAGCTTGAGGTGGGAAGACCCATTCAAAAAGTGGGTGGCTCCATTCCCTAAGCTTGGGGTATAAAAGTATAAAAGGGAAAGTGGCCTGAGGACATTCATTGCTCTCTACTCCCTGACTGGATGCACTGCAACCAGCTGCTTCCGGTTCCTGTTGTCTTGACTTCTTGTTGTGATGGACTGTCCTGTGAACTGTTCCTGTTGTCTTGAGTTCCTGCTGTGATGGACTGAACTCTAAACTGTTCCTGTTGTTCTGACTTCCTGCTGTGATAGACTGTACTCTAAACTATTCCTGTTGTCCTGACTTCCTGCTGTGATAGACTGTACTCTGAACTGTATGCTACATCAATCTCTTTCTCTCATAAGTTGCTTTGGACAGAGTGTTTTATCACAATTAGGAAAAACACTGTGCAAGTTCCATTCCTAAATGCACATTAAAGAAAAAGCTGGGCATGGAGAGACATGTTTATAGTCTCAGCACTGGGGAGGTGGAGACAGGAGGTCCTTGGGGCTCATTGACAAAATCCAGTGAGAAACCCAGTCTCAAAAATTCAATAAAATAAAAATGAAATGGATTACAGACAAGTGAAGACATCTGAAATTGTACTTAGCCTCCACATGCACACATACACATACACATAAACATGCACACATGTGCACCTGCATACACACAAACATGCACATATATACACATAAACACACACAGTAAAATAAACACTAGAGACTGGACAGATGGCTCAGTGGTTAAGAGTGTTTGCTGCTCTCTCAGAGGACCTGAGTTTGGTTCCCAACCCCCTCTTCACATGGCTCTCAACAGCCTGTGACTCCAGCTCCAGAGGATCTAATACCTCTGGTCTCCATGGGTACTGCACTCACATGCACATATCACCCCACCACAGACACATAATTAAAAACAATAAAAACTTAAAATGAAAGAACATGGGAAGCAGGAGAGGCCCTGGAACATGCGAGGCCTCATTTACAGTCACATGCACTGTGGCTTTTCTTGGGAGGTGACTCCAGCTCCATTCACAGCAGGGCAGGTGGCACTCCTCAGGGTCTTCACTTGCTGGCTCCAGTGCCATGTGTGGGTTCCTCCTCTTCCAGGGCTGGAGACTGGGGGTTTGGGGTTGTTGAAAAGACAGATTGCTCATTATGGTCTCTTACAGATCCAGCCCCACCCACGGCCTCCTGGAGGACAACAGCCTTGGTCTCTGCCACCAGCTCTGTCACTGGCAGGTACTGCAGACTCCCTGTCCTGTCCTGTTAGTCTTGTGCTTCCTCCCACTCTCCTGACTATAGTTCCCTAATTGTCATGCTGATAGGTGCCCAGCTCTCACAGGACGGATGGATTCAGATGGCCACTTCTGATCATTTTATATAGGCCTCGATCTTCTCATCTGCAAAATGAGATCACAATAATATTCCTGTATTTGTCTGTCTATCTATCTGTCTATCTATCCATCCATCCATCCATCCATCCATCCATCCATCCATCCATCCATCTTTCTATCTACCTACCTATCATCTAGTTATCTGTATCTAATCTATCTATCTATCTATCTATCTATCATCTATCTATCTACCTTTTATGATGAAGACCGGCCTGAGACCTCACATTTATCAGCAGGAGTTCTACGACTGTGCTGTGCTCTCAGCCTTAGTCTTTCTATTTTGAGATTGTGATTTCACTTAATAACTCAAACTGGTCTTTAATTCACTCTATCACACAAGGTGAACTTGAACTTTGGTCCTCTTGCCTCAGCCTGTTGAGTGATGGGCCTGTGCCAGCAGCTGGCTAGTTCTTTGTCACAGGAGGCTCTTCTGTGCCTTTTAAGATATTTAGCGGTGTCTTTGACCATCCTATAACCAGTAACTACAAGTGTCTTTCTGAACACAAGTGACCACTAAAAATGTCACCAGACATTACTAGATGGGACATGCCTATCTTCCTTTGGTACCACCATCTCCTAGAGTGCAGTGAGGATGGACTGGGGTGTGGGTTAGAGGGGATCCCCACTTGCCTACTGCCTCACCCTTGTGCAGGCAGCCTCGTGACTCCATTGCGTCTTTACCTCCGCCCTTCTTCCAGCCCTTCCGCTCGTCCTTCAGTGTGAGCAGGGTTGTTGTAAGGGAACTGTGTTAAGGAAGGAGAAATGCACGGCCTGAAGTTCTGTTCTCATGGTCTGGAATCGTTCCATGCCTGCTGATGGGCTTCCGGGATCCAGGTCCTTGGCCTCTGCCGTCTACTTCCCTCTGAACCCACATCCCTGAAGACAGTGGATCCCAGGGTCTTGTAGACCACTCCTTGTTTAGATATTGAATCAGAAACCAGCTGAGCTGAGATGTCCTTGATGACTTTCTCTACGACCTTGCCACTCAGCCCCTTCCCTAGAGGCTGCTACAAGCGTGTTCGTGGTGTCTGCCTTCGGGTCTTTGGACTTGAAGTGACTTGAAGCAGAGCATATTGGAATGCACTCGGCTGGCAGAGCTGTTTGTCAGGTTCCCTGATTCTCCTGGGAACTGGCTGCATCCCACAGAAAAGGGCTGAGGTAAAGCTGCAGGATGGACAAAGATCTCTGGAGGAAGGAGCCTGGGACTGGCAAGCTCAGGGTCCCAAAAGGAAGTTGAGGGCAGGAGACAGAAAAGGAAAAGGAACCATGGCTTCTGACATTGTCAGCATTACCCTGTTGTGGAGACTGCAGGACCTAGAAGGCAGGCCCACTGCATATTAAAGGGGTCCCCTGCCCACCTGAGCAGGGGACCCCAGAAGAGGCTGGGAATCACAGGCCTGGGGAAGGAAGGTTTTCTGGCAGGCAGTGTTCTGGGCTCTGACTCTCCTCACCCCGAGAATCTTTGTTCTAAAGCCCTCCAGATAACTGGATGTGGAAGGTCATCATTGCTGGTGTGGTAGTGGCCACCCTGCTACTGCTCGGACTTGTGGTCCTTGTCATCCTGTACCTCAGGAATGCTCGACGAAGAGCCCAGAAAGGTGAGCCTGTGCTGTTTTCCCATCAGGGAAACTGACCTGAAAGGCCAGGTGTCCAAGTGGCTTCCTTCTCCTTCACAAGGCACAGGCCTGGTGTCCCGGCTCAAAGGGTCGAGGGGTGGAGGGTAAGGGGTGGGGGCAGGACCAGTTCCACTCAGCTTTCAGTCTGGCTTACCTACTGAACCCCAACCCCCCACTTATTTGCTAGGATTTTGCATCATTTACTCTTTTCATCTTATTTTTTAATTATTTATTTCATGTGTATGGGTGCTTTGCTTGCACGCATTTCTAGGCACCGTGTGTGTGCCTGGTGCCTATCAGATCGCCTGGAACTAGAGTTATTGAGAGTTGTGAGCCATTGTGTGGGTGCTGGGAATCAAACCTGGGTTATCTTGAAGAGCGGCCAGTGCTCTTAAGTACTGAGCCACCTTTCCAGCCCTTCCTTTTTTCAACTTTATGATTAGGGACTTGTTAAGTCTCTATAAAGGACTCTCTGGCTGATGATACTGAAATGCATGTTGCTACAATTTTAAAATTTTGTTTTTCTCAGTATGAGGGAGGAAGTACAAAAAGATATGTAGGCAAAAAAAATACAAAGTAGCAACTATGTAGAATGAACGAGTCAAAGGATTTAATGTACAACATGAAGACTATGGGTAAGAACAGTACATCATGCCCTATATTTTCACCAAGTGAGCGGCTTGTAACTGCTCTTGCCACAGGAGGGGTATGGGTGCGCTGGTAGGTTTTTAACTGTCAACTTGACACACCTAGAATCACCTGGGAAGAGAAATTCTCTAGATCAGGTTAGTCTATGAGCCCGTCTGCAGCGGAGGGGAATTATCATGATGTTAGTCAATGTGGTAAACCCAGCCCATGTAGGCAGAACCATTCCCTAGTCAGGGGGTTGTGAACAGAATAAGAGGAAAATGTTAGCTGAGAGCAAGCAAGCAGGATGTGTTTATTCTCTGCTCTTGGCTGTGGGTGTGGGGTGTCTGGCTGCTTGAGTTCTTCCCGAAATGATGGACTGTAACTTGTAATCGCCAGCGAATGTCCCTTCCCTCTCCTGTGCTGCTTTTTTTTATTGGGATGTCTGCAATGGCAACAGGAATAAAACCAGACCAATCCATCATTCTACATCATTAACCATTTTGTGATGTATGTTCAACACCATATCATATGTAATGTACATCATAGATACATGTTTCAAAGGATACACAGTAATTTTTCTCCCTTTGTGGTACTAAGGACGGAACCGAGGCCCAAAGCATGTTGAACACACACTCTACCACTGAACTATGCCCTCAGCTCCCACAGTGAAAACTGAGGGGTGAGGATACGACTCAGCTGGTAAAGTGTTTGATGTGTAACATGAGGACCGGAATCCACTATCCAGCAGCTGTGTAGACACGGGAGCACACTTGTAATCCTAGCATCGGGTAGGCAGAGACAGGTTCATCGGCTTCACGGAATCAGCACGTCCCAGGTCCCAGTGAGATCCTCTGTCTCAAAAAAAAACAATGTGGACAGCTCCTGAGGAACACCACTCAAGGCTGTCCTCTGGCTTCTATCCACATATGCACACACATACACACATGCCCACGAATATGCACCCCCTCACACTTACATACTTACACACACCCAAAGTGAATGTGCTACAAAGGGAAAAATTGTTTTCCTTCAGGTCTTTATTATTACTATTATTATTAAGGTTTTTTGAGACAGGGTTTCTCTGTGTAGCCCTAGCTGTCCTAGAACTCACTGTGTAGAGCAGGCTGGCCTTGAACTCAGAGATCTACCCACCTCTGCCTCCCGACTGCTGGGATTAAAGGAGAGTGCCACCACCACCCAGCTTCCTTCAGGTTCTTGAAGGACGTTTTACTCTTCAAAGTTTTGAGTTTTTAGCAGTAATCCCGCATGAGCACTGTGGCCTTCAGCTGACTTCTGCATCCTTTCTTGCTGTTTTGCCCTCTGTGCCCTGTCTATTTATTCTCCACAGGCCTTCCAGATATTTCTGGGGACAACAAGGTTAAATGCATGAGTGGGTCAGGGCTCCACTTGTGAATATCATTTTATCAAGCTCTGAAAAAAATCTTTACGGAGGAGAGAATTTCAAAATTCTATCTGCTTATTTTCCAGATGTTATGTAATCAATTTAGTGGGGTCACTGTGACATTTTTAGAAAACAGCATAGGAATGGTAAAATGCCCAGACTCTGGACACATATTCTGAGTTTTTATTTAGGAGTATGTATGAGTGTGCACACAGGGGTGAGTGTGGGAGAGTGTGTTCATAGGAAATACTTCACACTAAGGGCTTTTGACACAAGGGACTAGAAAGCCAACATCTTACCACACATAACTCCACCAGTGAACGGATTGTACTTAATCTGATGTTTAAATATGGAACTACAGCGAGTGACCTGAAATTGACCATGAAGTTGAATGGGTTTATGCAGAACAGACACAGGCAGCCAGGCTATCAGGCTTTCTGACTCCTTGGACATTACTCAGTTCTGGGTGTGTGGGAGCTCCCTGGGCAGAAACTACCTTTGGCCAAGACCTGACCTCTCCTCCATCAGGGCCCCAGCCTGTTGTTGTCATGGGAAGTGGGGAGGTGGTACATGGGAAGTCTCTCCACTAACTTCCTGGTTTCCTCACAGCTGAGAACGAATGTCACCATATTTATGAAGACTTTCCAGGCCAGCAGGAGGAAACCACTATAAGTAGGAAGGACTCCTCTCTGGGACCTAAGGTACCCTAGCTGTCTGGTGCACATCTGTTGTTGTGAACTTTGCTCTGCGTTCAGTTTCTATTTACTCTCAGTGGTGGTACACACTCATGACCGCGCACATCCTCATGACCTACTTCCGTGTTTCCTTTTTGTGTATTTCTTCTCCTTGTGTTCCCGAACTCAAACTAGAGAGACAGGCAGGCAGGCAGACAGACAGAGACAAAGAGAGAGACAGGGAAAAGATGGGGGGGGGCAGGTAGAACCAGCTCTGGCCATCACCTCTATGGGAGAGAGCTCTTCCTGTGTCTCAGGTCCCTAGCAGTCTGTAGGCTTACAGACTATTTACCATTGGTCCAGTCAGTATGGGAACACTTAGTCCTCCTGAGGACTAAATGGTTTGGGTAGTTTTGTCTCACCTGGAGACCCAAGACTCCTGGCACTAAAGACCCACAGAATTAGAAGGCTCCAGCCCTCCATATAATGCTAGAATTGGTTTCATGAAATGCGTCTCTAATGAGTCCCCTTTAACTCCACCCTATTCTAGCTTGAATGTGCATAAGATTCACTTGGAGAACTTAAAAGTTTCTTGAAGGGTATGGTGGTGCAGGCTGGTATTTCTAGCACTTAAGAGGCTGAGGCAGGATGGTCTCCAATTTCAAGCCAGTCTGGGCAACATAATGAGACCTAGTCTCACAAACACAAGGCCTGGGGGCTGTAGCTCAGTGATAGTCTTCGCCATGCCTATGTAAGACCCTGTGTTCCATCCCCAACATTGAAAAATATACAAAGTCATGGTTTCTTAGGCCCCCTCCCAGGGTCTTTGCTTCCACAGATTTGGAGTGAAGCCTGATTCCAGTTTGGAACAGGAACCTGGGGAGGCCAGTGCTTCTCAGCACAGTGGCAGGAAAGACAACTTTCTAGCCACCCCTTCCCAGAGGCCCTGCAGACTGAATGCCACATCCCATATCTTTGTAAAAAATGGCTTATTTATTTTTATTTTATGTTTATGAGTGTTTTGCCTACATGTATGTATGTGATGGGTATACAGTGCCTGAGATGGTCAGAAAAGGGAGTCATATCCCTGAGACTGGAGTTAATAGACAGTTGTGAGCTGCCATGTGGGTGCTGGGAATTGAACCCAGGTCTTCTGGAAGAGCAGCCAGTGCTCTCAACTATCTCCCATCTCTCCAGCCCGTGTTCTGCATCTTAAACTCCGAGCCTGTCCCTCTGCCCTGCTCTGGTTTCTCACAGGCCGCCGGCCACCTCACTGCTGTTCTTTCAGCAGACATCTGTTTCCTCTGATTCTCAGGCCTTCAGTCAGCAGACCCTCTCCAGTGAGGACGCTGAGATCATCTGCTATGCTTCCCTCATCCACCTCAACCACGTGAGCCCTCAGGACTCTGTCTCTAGCAACACCCAGCCCTACCTGAAGCCCTCGCCTGACCCCCTTCTGTCTGTGGAATATGCTAGCATCTCTAGAAACAGACTCCAGTCTTCCACGGCTCCCCAAGAGGTGGAGACCAGGAACTGAGGCTGAGCGCACAGGGCAGAGCATGTAGGCATAAAGGCACATCCCAGCAGAGGAGGAACTTCCTACAGCATAGATGGCCTCAGAATTTTGGGGCCACACTTTCTTCAAGGAAGATGACCCAAAGCACAGTGGAGAGGGCCTGTGGACCCCTGGTCTCTCCCCTCTGGAGGTCAGTGCCGCTGGGACGGTCTACGTGGACAGAGACCTGGGCCAGTGCCTCTCGATGACTTGCCTCCCTTCCTGTGGTGACCTCCACTTCCTTCCCCACTGGCTCTTGAAACCCAGGAAGATTGTGCAAGTTCCCCCAGGAACTCCGAGTCAGCGGGGACGTCTGCCCAAGCCCCAGCTCCTTCCCACACCAGCCTGTTTCTAAAACCATCCTGCTCGGGAACTCTGGTGACCCTGCCAGGAAGAATGCTAAGATGCGGCCAGCGCCCATCAGTGATCTGTCTTCTGAGGCATTTCCAACCACAGCGGAACCAGGGAGCTTCCTTACCACAGCCAGCCGCACGTCTCTGTCAGAGCGCATCCCGGCTCCTCTGCCTTCTGGAGGACCGCCATTCTCTCCGCTAACGGTGTCTACCCCTTCTGTGCCACGTCCACCTTCCAGGACCCCAGCACAGAAGATTCGCCTCTGTCCGCAGCCCCAGGCTCCATGCGGACAGACTGCTCACTGGCGCTCAGACTGGGGGAGGCAGGTTCAGGGAAGGAATGGGATGCTGTGAGTGTGGCCCTGCTCTTGGGGACCCTGCCTCACCCTGATGCTCATATCTTCCTCCTGCAGCACAGATTTGGCTGGAAGAGACTGGGTGATTCCTATCCCGGACAGGAGTCCAACTCCGTCTTGCTCTTGGGTTATTGGTCTTTGCTAATGGTCTCACTTGACCTCTGATCTTTCATGACTCTTTTTTTTCCCCCGAGACAGTGTTTCTCTGTGTAGTTTTGGTACCCATCCTGGGTTTGGCTCTGTAGACCAGGCTGGCCTGGAACTCACAGAGATCTGCCTGCCTCTGCCTCCCTAGTGCTGGGATTAAAGGCGGGCACCACCACTGCCGGGCTCCTTCATGACTCTTAACAGGACCTTTGCTCTTGGTCTGAGTCTCAGTCTACATGGTCCCTAAGAACCCATTTTTATTGTATGTCCCTTGAATTGGCTCTCCTTTCTGTGACTCATCCTGAGGGTTGGGCTCCTCATGAGCTGTCAAAATCCCAAAGGGTTTCTCAGACTGGAACTCCTAGAGCTGACTAAGCTGTGTTCACTGGACCAGTGCCGGTGGATACTTAGGACTGCCAGGCTCTACACTCAAGCTTGAGGATAGAGAGATTGAGTCCAGGATGTAGTTGGGGACACTTGTAATGTGCCCCATGCCTCTGTATGGATGGAGGGCGCCAACAACCCTCCATTTTACCATTGTGTTTCTGGTCCTTGCTCCCTCAAGGATCTCTTTGTGTATGTATTGAGGGAGACACGTGAGTGAACAGTGACAGCCATGGCTTATCTGGAGGGATGTATGGGGGCCAGGACAGGACAGGGGAGCAGATCCTAAGTGACAGAAGCCTCAAGGGGCAACAGGGGACAAGGGACGCAGCTCACTCTGCTGAGAGGTTCGAGGGAAGCAGTTCCTTATTTGCCAGTGGCTCCAGAGAGGACACCGTGAACTTCTCCTTTCTGCTCTATACGTGCTGCCCCTGAAGGCCTGGGCGCCTTTCCAGAGCTGTGCCCTCGGGATGGTGTGCTCACCTCTCCTTACCTCATGCAAGCAAGCAAGCACGCACGCACGCACGCACGCACGCACGCACGCACGCACGCACACACACACACACACACACAGCAAGCCAGCACCCTACACCAGGGGTGTTTGAGGAGAAAAGAGGTGTCTTAGTTTCACTTCCTGTTTCTGTGACAAAGCACCCTGACAAAAGGTATGTAAATGAGCCCAGGGTTAGCTGGACTCAGTCAGAGGGTCCATTCCACAAGGGCAGGGAAGTTCTGGAAGCAGGAACTGAGCTGGGGGTGGGGGTGGGGCAGCTCTCCATGTTGCAGCTGCAGTCAGTAAACGGACAGCAATAATTGTTGGGGCTCAGCCTGCTTTCTCCTTTGTATTTATTTATTCGCTTTTTTATTTATGGGGGGGCGTGTGTGCCCGTGTGTGTGTGCCCATGTGTGCGCGCCCGTGTGTGTGCGCCCGTGTTTGCGTGCACGTGTGTGTGTGTGTGTGTCTGTGTGTGTGTGCGCGCCCGTGTGTGTGTGTGTGTGTGTGTGTGTGTGTGTGTGTGTGTGTGTGTGTCTGTGTGTCTGTGTACAGGTGCCCACAGAGGCCAGAAGAGGGTGTCAGATCCCCTGGATCTGGAGTTAACAGGCAGTTGTGAGCCTCTCCTACCCGGGTGCTGGAAACGGAACTTGATCGCCTCTGGAAAAGCAAGAGGTGACCCTAACCTCTGAGCACCCTGATCTCTGCAGGCCCCTCCCTTTAATTTTGTTTTAAATCATGCTTTGAAATTTCCAGACATCATATATATATGATATATATATATATATATATATATATATATATATATATATATATATATATCTTTCTACATCTCTTTGTAGTCCAGGGCCCAGACTCAGGGAATGGGTCACCTGCTTTCAGGGTGGGTTTTCCCACTTCCGTTAACTGAACCAGATATTCCCTCACAGGCCTGGCAGAGGCTTGTCTCCTCGGTGATAACCACCCCAGAGCAGAGATGCTTTTGGGCCCCAAGAGGCTCTAGGCCCATCCACAGGCCTCCATGAGCAGTCCCGGGGGTCAGTCTTCTCTCCCTCTCGATCAGGGAGTCACAGGCGGTAGTAAAGATTGCATGGTCAGTCTCTCCCTTTACTCCTCAGAAGTTGCTTCAAGTCACCTTCCAGGAGATTCTTTGTTTTGTGTCAACAGCCACAGCAATAACAACAAAGTAAAAGTAAACTCCAGAGGCTGGGCATGGTGGTGCACACACCTTTAATCCCAGCACCAGGAGGTAGAGGAAGGTGGGTCTCTGTGAGTTCAAGGCCAGCCTGGTCTGTGACCAGGTCAACCAGGGCTACATAGCCAGACCTTGTCCCAAAACAACAACAATAACAAGAACATAACTGAAGATGAATTTGGGGAACAGCCTATGGGAGAAGGGGTGACCTTACCCTGCCAGAAGCCAAGACTCCCTACAAAGCTCTTAATGTTTCCTACTGTGTCCGCTGTGTTCCGAGTGGGAAACTGGCTGAGGCAGCTGAGAAGAGAGAAACGGACTTAGAGAGGTGTGGGAGGTGTGGGAGGTGTGGGGTTTGACGGAGCAGACTTCCCCAGTCAGAGGAAAGGCTGACACTGCTATCATCCACCTACATGAGGGAAAATTAAAATTAGATTCCTACCTTATGTCTTATACAAAAATACATTCCAGATGGAGCAGAAGCTAAATGTGAACAGCTGAACAATAAAACCCTTGGGAAAAAAATACAAACCTTTATGTGAGCTGGGCGGAGTGGCATACGTCTTTAATGCCAGCCCTCGAGAGGCAGAGATAGGTGAACCTCTGTGAGTCTGAGGCCAGCCTGATCTAGAGCTCCAGGACAGCCAGGGCTACACAGTGAGAACCTGTTCCAAGAAAAGAGTATGTGTGATTTCAGGGTAGAAGATTTCTTGTAAGTCAACAAAGGTACAAACCATAAATCATATGTTTGACTTTATTAAAACCGAAATCTTTGGTACCAAAGGAGATCCCAGAAACACAGCTACAGGATGAGCTTTAGACGAAGAGCACAATCCACAGTGCACGTCTCTGGGAAGAGATCCCCAGCCCAAATTCACAGACATGGCTTTCACTTCATAAGAAGAAGGACGACATGGTTTAGCGGGAAGCCTGGCCATCTGAGTTTTGTCCCGGAACCTATACAAAGATGGATGGACAGAACTGAGTCCACAAAGTGGTCCTCTCGCCTCCACACATGTGCCATGGTGTGTCCACCCCCAAGCCTCCTCGCTAATAATTCTGGGTCAGGCAAGATGTTTCAGTAGATAAAGGTATCTGCTACTGAGCCGGACAATCTGAGTTTGATACCAAGGAGTCACCTGGCAGAAGGAGAAAACTGACTCCCACAGGCCTTCCTCTGACTTCTGACCTCAACATGTGTGCTGTGGCATGCACATGCATGCCCCTCCTCAAAGTAAAGTAACGTGTTTCTTTTCATTGAAAAAGGACAGATCATTTCAGCTGCCATGGAGGGGAGAATAACCCTCTAAGTAGTCATAAGTGAACGAGGAACCATACAGTTAAATTCACCAGCAACCGCAACCAGAAAAACTCACATCTCAGCCAGAAACACCGATGGCCACCAGGCTGCCCAGGGCCTTCAGACACAGGGCTGGGATGTGGCCCAGTGACAAGGGTCCTGGAGTCAATCCTCAGGACCATGGTATTTATACACATGCACAGAAGCCAGGTCCATAGAGATATATGTAAACAATGCGTACTTTCTCCCTGTCCTCTCCCCTCCTCTCCCGTCCCCCCTACCCTTTCCCCTCCTCTCCCCTCCTCTCCCGTCCCCCCTCCCCTTTTCCCTCCTCTCCCCTCCCCTCCCCTCTCTTCCCAATCCTCCCCCTTCCCTTCCCTCCCTTTCCTGCCCCTTCTCTCTCCTCCCCTCCCTTCCTCTCCCCATCTCTGTTCCCTTGTGGCTCTGGGGGTCCAACCCAAGGCCTCACACACGTTAGTCAGGAGCTCAATCTCTAAGCTATATCCCAAACTCTGACTTTACATCTGTGAATTCTGAAGGGTCCTAATAATCACTATTGGAAAATACATCATTTCCCCAAATGTGGAGGCCCAAACAGTCCTTTTTCCTGTAAAAATCACTTTGAGTCTGTATGGATATCAGGTTTCTAGAACATCAATATTTATACAACAGAGAAAACAACATTTAACTATGGACATGGGATAAAAAAATCAAACAGCTCAAACACAGCGTCGCGTATGAACTTCAGCGGGAAGGAAGGTCGGTGTAAATTCTGCCTTACACGATATCAGAGAGAACAGGGTTTTCATTTCGTGGATTCCAGCCATCTTTCTTCTCCTTTGCACTCTCCGTTTTCAAATACGGGGTTTGGCAAAGCTGGGGTGTGTGTAAGGTGCAGATTCTCTGTAGGTCTCTGTATGCTTAATTAAGACACTCTGATGGGCCAGCCTGACTCCATCTTAAGAGTAAAAGCCATCTTGTTACAAGGTCAAAATAAGTTCATTCCTGTTTTCTGTAAAACTTAGATTTAACCAGGTTTTGACCTGTTTTCTGGAATTTGACATGTTCCACCCTATAGTCCAACCATGATGATAACATGTTCAGCCAAGTTCCTACATAACCAATATTCCTCTGGAAAGCCCCCAACCCTTGAAGACCCCCTAGTCTTGCAGGTTTTTTGGGTCGGGGTATATAAGCCCCACTTTTCCCATATTCAGTGCTATTTTCTCAAACCCCACTTTAGGTTTTCTCAGCCTTGTCTGAGAAAATAAAGCTTGCTTATTTTGACCAAAGAATTCGGGTCTTTACACTCATTCTCTAGGATTAACAATCAGAGGCCCCAACCCAAATTCTGAAGCCAGACCTTCGCTCTGCGACTCCGGACCAGAACGCTGCCTCCAGAGGAGGTGTGCGCCTTGACCATGTTCCAGGGCTCTGAAGCACGCTTCTGAGGGGGCGGGTGTTGGAGCAAACTGCTGCCCTAACAACAACCAGCAGACACCTGCCTGAGGAGGCTTCCATCCGTAAGTCAGAGGCATCTCCTCTGTGGCATCTGTGCTTATGCTGGGGTCCCGTCTGGGAGGCAGAGAGGAACCCGAGGAGGTACAGGTATCCAGTCCAGGGCACTAGCGAGCTCGTTGGGCTGCCCGGCTGATTTTTTGTGCCCGATTCTTGGTCCCCTGTGTTTTGTTAGCCTCCCGCCAGGGCACCGGTGAAAAGTCACTTTGCCTGCCTGGTTCTTGGATGCCAGGGACGGAGATGGAACTCGGTCAAGCCAAGTTAAACAGGAATGACGCTGTCCACAGACTTCCGCACAGCGCCCACTTGCTTTGCCCTTGGTCTGCGCTAGGGGCTGGTTGGGGTGACTTGCTCTAAGGAACAGGGCAGCAGGCACGCTGTCACCGGGCTGTGGGAGAGCACTCAAGGGCATGAGCCCCAAAGTTTGTGGGCCGGCCTCCATGATGTGTGCGTGTGCGTGTGCGTGTGCATGTGAGTGTGTGTGTGTACCAACTACACAGCTCTTTGGCTAGGCTGCATTCCCTGTTCTCACGTTGCTCTGGTCTTCTGGTTTTCCCCCACCCCCACCCCCACCCTCCTCACTTCCCCCTCCCCCTCCCCCACCCCATCACTGAATTCAATTTAGCGGGGATTCAAGTGTCTTTAGATGTGAATAATATTGAAATATTGTTCTATACACTTCTACTTTATTGAAAAGCTGGCTCTGGTGTTGGGTTATGACTCCCCTTCTCTAGACCAAAGCATGCTTTGTTAAAAGTTTCCTGTTTGTCCTATGACAGTTGAGCCGGCTACTTTTATGAGGGGGGAAAAAGAGAGCAAAACAAAACAGCCAATAAATAAACAAATAAATAAATAAATAAACAAGCAAATACCTAAATAAATAAACAAATAAATAAATAAACAAATAAACAAATAAATACTGTTGGTTTCACTTGACTTTTTAAGACTTTTGCTAAAATATAAACTTTACCTCAAGATTCATAAAACTATTATATGAAGTTTCTGTACCTCCATATATGTAAAATTATTAGGTACTGTTAAAGATTTACAGTCTATAACAAAAGGCTACTTACAACTTATAACAAGAAGCGTTGATAACTAAAAAATCTATTCATAGATAATTTTTAATTTGCTACAACATACTGTATACATGATTTAAGCTTAACTCTTGTTTGAAAAAAATTGGGAAACAACACTAGAAGACTATAATAAAGATGTAAATAAAAACCTCCAAAATTTTTATTCCTGAATCAAGGTAACATGAGGTTGTGTTTACTATGGTCAATAACTATTTGCTCTTTAAAAAAAAAAAAAAAAAAAAAAAAAAAAACTACATAACAGGTTTTCTGGATGTCAGCTTTATCTCAAATGTCATGTACTGAACCAAAATATTTATCCTTAAATGCCCTCAGATTCATTGAGTCTGAATTTATCAGACCAGAGATGCTGTCACTTAATACATGCAAAAATTCTTCTATTAAGTTTTGACGATTCTAGTTTACGCTTTAAATAGAGGACTAAGCCTAAAAAAAAAAAAATTCCACTAAAAAGTCAAGACAAAATGCTGGCAAAGCAAAACCAAACAGGAGAGGAGATAAGAGAGACCGTGTCGTGGAAAAAGGCCAGCCAGGCCCGTCCTGGCTTAGGGCTGCCCACCTCTCTGGCCAGAGTTGGATGGCAGCCTGACAGTCACCAGCAGGGACAGCACCCCTAGTTGGGTCTCCCGGTTAAAATATAACTTAGAAGAGCCAGCAGAGGTTTAATGCCATGAGATAAGGACTGACCAGGGTTTTGGAGAGACAAAGATGGCAAAAATCTATATTATTCCTGATAAAAGATTTAAAAAAAAAAAAAAAGCCAAAGAGTTAGGGCCACAACTGTAAGCTCAAAAACTTAAGGTATTTTCTTTTTGATAGAGCACGCAGGCCCAGCTGAAGTTTGTCACTGTGCCTAGCAAGCATCTCCCTCTGCCCCATGGGTTGCTTCCCCTTTGTTATTTTTACACACACACACACACACACACACACACACACACACACACACACACACAGGAATTTTGCTGCCCAACATTGCCAGAATGTTACATGAATGATTTCTAGCAGCCTAGATATCTACAAATATTCATGTGATT
>NC_051084.1:4227320-4325421 GCF_004664715.2 Peromyscus leucopus | reverse complement strand
TAAATAATATTTCAGTACAATTAGATTACCACCACAAGACCACCTACCCAGGGGTGGTACCACCCTCAGTGAGCTGTGTCCTTCCCACACCAATCATTAATCAAGAAGATGCCCCACAGAACTGCCTACAGGCCAATCTTAAGGAGACATCTTCTCAATTAAGCTTCCTCTTCCCAGATGACCCTAGCTCATGCCAAGCTGACCAAGAACTAGCACAGGTATGTAGCCTCTGATGAGGAGAAGTCTGGTGGCCAGTCTGGGGGAAACTAGTTCTGAAGGAGTTGGGGAATAGCAGAACTCCAAAGAGAGAGCATGGGGGTGGCTTGGTGCCCCCAGATCTGAGAAGTTCTGAAGCTTTTGTTGAGTTAACGAAAGGAGAGAATTCAAAGAAGGCAGAAGCTGCTGTGGACAGAGGAGAAGCAGCGGTGTGCCGCAGATGAGCTGCTGTGGTAGCAGAAGACCCTGACACAAGCTGGCATCGCACTCCAGTCACAGT
This sequence comes from Peromyscus leucopus, assembly GCF_004664715.2. Classification (NCBI taxonomy): domain Eukaryota; kingdom Metazoa; phylum Chordata; class Mammalia; order Rodentia; family Cricetidae; genus Peromyscus; species Peromyscus leucopus. Next base: position 4,324,925 of record NC_051084.1, on the reverse strand, counting down.
GTCAGTCAGTGAGGAGGCTCTGTCTTAGTCAGGGTTTATTGCTGCAAAGAACACCATGGCCACGGCAACTCTTCTAAAGGAAACATTTAACTGAGGCGGCGGCTTACAGTTCAGAGGTTCAGTCCGTTATCATCATGGGGTCCAGCATGGTGGCGTGCAGGCAGATGTGGTGCTGGAGCTGAGAGTCCTACATCTTGAGGCAACAGGAAGTTGTCTGAGACACTGGGTGGTATCCTGATCATAGGAAACCTCAAAGCCTGCCCCCACAGTGACACACTTCCTCCAACAAGGCCACACCCACTTCAACAAAGCCACACCTCCTAATAGTGCCACTCCCTATGAGATTATGGGGGCCAATCACACTCAAACTAACAGAGACTCTGCTCCACACAGCACCCAAGTTCCTTCCCACAAGTGTGCCTGTCACCTTCAGAACTCCGGAGCCTCTGTGAGACCCGCTCCATCTGGGAGCAAATGAGGAGAGAGAGGAACATGCAGGGTCGTACCAGACGTTCTATGGGCCAGGCCTGGAGCTGGCAAACTTCATTTCTTGTAGAACACAGTGTGTGGCCAGCTCTGGCTACACAAGAAGGAGGATGCAGGCTAGCTGATTTCTTAGGAGGACACTAAACAAATCTATCCTCTCTTTCAGGAGTTGTTTTAAAGTAGTAGCTCTTAAGGAAGCCTCCTCCAGGTCCAGACAGTGAGTCTGTCTTCTTTTCTGGTGGTCCTGCACATGTGTTTTGGACAAGGTCTTACACACAATGTTACACAACACATGATCTTAACCAGTACCACTGTTTTAAGTGGTAGAATTCAGGACCGTGTTTTGCTTTTTAGAGTGATTTTTAAAGTATTTTTACGCAGGTATTAAGTATGATCTTTATAGGCTTTAAAAATGTATAACATGTTCTATGTACACAGACATATAAATCTATGTACATCATCTATCTATTCCCTCTTAAAACTATGCCTCACTTAAGCATGGCAGGCGACCTGGGTCACCGGCTGTGGTTGCAGATCTGGTATTCTGACTACCTCAGAAGTATTTACCAAGCTGAGTATGGGGGCCCATGCTGGTAATGCCAGCACTCTGGAGGCAGAAGAGAGGGCATCTGTGTGAGCTTTAGGACAGCCTGGGCTACGTTAAGAGACTGTCTTAACAAACACAAAAACAAACCAAAGAGAAGTGTTTACCGTAACTTTTGATAACACCCATGTGTGTCCTGTGTGTTGGCTACTTCATAAGTGTGGTTATAACTTGAGTTATAATTTACACACATGGGTCTTTAAATTTTAATTTTTCTAAGTTGCTGTTTCAAAATCTCCCCTTAAAGGTCTTCTAGTTTCATTTTTCAGCATCCAATTTAAGGATGATTTTTGCTTGCTATTTGAATTCAGAATCAAATGATAATTTCAGGGTGGATGGTCCAAAAACTTTAAAAATACTTTAGGATGGTTTGTAGGTTAGACAAGGTCAGGATGGCCTTGGTTCCGGAGTATCTCTTGCCACTATGAGGGTTGTGACCCAGGACCGGCTGGGCGTCCTGGGGAATCAGCGCCATCGTGCGGGCGGTCCACTCGGGCTGGCACCGACAGGGCGTCGTGGGGAAACAGCGCCACCGTGCGGGCGGTCCACTCGGGCTGGCACCGACAGGGCGTCCTGGGGAAACAGCGCCACCGTGCGGTGGTTCTCTGGGACTGCCGGTGAGAACTGGCCCTTGGAGAAATCTGCTGCTTTACCTTCAGTAAAGCCGGCATTCATTGCTAACTCTCTCATGAAGGCATTATTCCTCCCTCAGGACAGAATGAGCCTTTAGGCGGCAGATGTCTGTGCGCATGGCATCCGTGATTTCTGGGTATGCCACCTCCAGGCACCTCCACATGTCCAGCAGTGGGAAGCTCTCTGAACTCTCTCTCCTCACAGAGACTTCATCATCACCATGATCAAGGACATCGTTAGCCGTGAGTGGACTACTAGATCTTCAGTTCCTGTCACCTTCCTGGGACTTGGAAGAAGAGCTGAAATTACCAGCCCTCTTAGCCCGTGGCTGGTTCCCCTGGTGACCAGTCCCCATCTTGATGCTACCTCAGATCCTGCCAAGGGGCTCCTACCACTTAGGAAGTTTAAGAGTTCCTGTCAGCTGTTCCCCATTCAAAAAACTACAAATATTGTAGGAGAGTGAAAAACCCCAAATGCTGGACAAAGTGCTTTCCTGGGAACCCCTATGCAGTTGGGGGTTCTGACTCAAGAACTGATGTAGAGACCTGATATCATAGTGTCACAAAAGCATAAGAGAGGTACAGACAGACAGACACACGCACGCACACACACACACACACACACACACACACACACACACAAAAACCGGGGGGGTGCGGGGGGAGAGAATGAATTCAGGGGCAAAAGTGAGGAGCAGGGGAAGGAGGAAGGAAGGAATAAGGAGAGAGAGGGAAGAGGCAGGCAGACGGGCAAAGAAACACGTGACCCTGGCTGAGTTCCAACTTTGCGAGTAATTCGTCTGTCTTCTCGAAGTGTAATAAGCAAGTCTGAAGGATGAAAGAATGCTCAGAGTGACGCCAGCTTCAAGAGCTCACTGTGGGCCAGAGCACTGGTGTCGCTGTTCTGTGACTTTCGTGCCATGACGGGAAATACAGCGGATGAGCTGCTGAGACTCTGATGCTGCTGTCTGGGGGTGGGGTTCTCTGTGAGAGAAAGAGGGGTGTTAAGCAACTGCGTGTGTGGTTCAGATTTTCTTTTTTATGAATTAATTTATTATCCGGGGGGCCACACTTGACACAATATGCTTGTAGAGAGATCAGGTAACAACCTTGCAGCATCGATTCCCTCTGCCCACTTTCCGGGTATTCCAGGGATTGAACCCAAGCTCTTAGGCTTGGGCAACAAGAGCCTTTAATTGCTGAGCCGCCTCGATGGCCCTAGTCCTGGTTCTCTATTGAAAATATCTGTACAAACAAACAATTAGTCAATGACTGGGTACAGTCCTGTAATCCCAGCACTAGGGATGTGGAGACAGGAGGATCCGGAGATCACAGTTATTCTATGCTATAAAGCAAGTTCGAGGCTATGTAAGACCTCCATCTTGAAAAAAAAAAAAAAAAGAATTGTTAAGAGTTCTTACTTCCACCCACTAAAAAAGCCTGGAGTCAGTGACTAACCCGACAACGAGGCTGCGTAGCACCCAGGGTTTGGTGGTCGCAGCTCCATTTCTGTTGCCGTGATAAAATACCCTGACAAGGTCAGTTTTAGGGTAGGAAGTGTTTATTCAGCTTACAATTCCAGGCTCCAGTTCATTGTTGCAGGGAAGTCAAGGTAAGGACTTGAAACAGCCAGTCACATCCAGGGTCAAAGGCAGAGAGAGAATAAATAAGTGCAGGATCCTTGTGTTCAACTACCTCTCTTTACTCACATAATCCAGGATCCCCTACCTAGGGAATGGTGCCGCCCACAGTGGGCTGGGTCTTACTACATCAGTTAACACAGTGAAGACAATCATTCCTCCTCACAGGCATGCCCACAAACCAGCCTAATCTAGACAATCCCCGCCCCCCCCCATGAAACTGTGTTCTCAGGTGATCCTTGGCTGTATCAAGTTAATGATTAAATATACCTCAGAGGTCTTGAAATACTGATTCTTTTTTTCTTTGGGGTCAGGTCCTCCCTGTGTATCTCAGGCTGGCCTTGAACTTGGCAATCTCCCTGCCTTGGCTTTCCAACTTTTGGGATTACAGGCCTCTGCTATGACATGTGATAGTGTTACTTGTCAACTTGATAGACTCTAGAACTGCCTGGGAGCAGGCCTTGGAGCCTCATTGTGGGGGATCATCTTAATTACATAAATTTAATTGTGGGCAGGATCATTCCTGGGGCTTGGGGTCCTGGACTGAAAAAAACAAAAAACAACAAAACAAACAAACAAAAACAGGGAAAGGGAGCTGAGCACTGGAAGGCATGGATTTGTCTATCTCTGCTCCTTGACTCCAGGTGTGATGTAACAACTCTCAAGGCTCAAGCGCCAGGGCTTCCCACCACAATGCACCATTATCTGGGACTGTGAGCCAAGTAAATCTTCTCTCCTTTTAGCTATTTTTTTTTTCTGAGTATTTTATCACAGCCACGGGAAAAGACACTAAGACATCGCCCTGGCATTAAAATATCAATTTTCACTAAAAATAAAAACAATATTTCCCCAAATGGACTGGCCCAAGTCTAGCAAGAAGTGAACAAGCCATCTTGTCACCAAGACATCTTGTCATGCTAGATGGTAAGGAGCCAGAAGGGAAGGACGCAGGAACTAACCAGGGTTGAGCGATTCCCATGACAACAAATGCAACGGCCACATGTTGCTACAATGTCAGGAGTGGTGCTGCCTTTAATCCCAGCACTTCAGAGACAGGCAGGCGGGTCTCTGTGAGTGTGAGGCCGGCCTGGTCTATAACAATGAACCTAAATGTAAATGTATCAAATCTATTTAAATTGTTCATTTATACCTATGTGAAAAATTAAAAGATATTAACGGCAATTAGAGCTCCAATAGAACAGTACACCCATGGAGAATTCACCAAACCAGATCTGCAAGCCTTCCCAGTTCTGGCAACTTAAGGAAGTGTTGGGGCGGGGGTGGGGCAGGGGAAAGCAACATTGGGGGTGTGAGTCAGCAAGCCACACTGTAAGGAGCCCTGCAGGTTAAACCATCTGGTTTCCTTAGCAAATAAAACACAAAGGAGGGGAAAAGTAGAAGGGAACTGGAAACGGAAACAGATACCGCGCTGACCAGTGCGCATCCCTACTTTCTTAAACCTATAGAATGCATATGGCATTGTGGGGGCGTGGGAGATGGCTCTGTCCTCGTGAGTGAGGACCTGAGCACAGTCTCCAGAGCCTACACAGATTGCCAGGTGTAAACATGCACGTTTTTCCTTTGTTTCATGAGAAGACACTTGGTAAGGGACACATGTGCAACAAGGGATGGATAGGTCTTGATTCCAAAATTCATAAAATAACTGGATTTTAAAGCGCTAACAGGCTAAAAATATTTTCTGTCCTCATACTCTTAGGTCAGAATGGATACATCATTAAACATGTTGTCATCCATTGTAGATAAAATTACGTAATGTAACTCTTTAATTATTAAAGTTAGATGCAGACATTGGTGGAAAAGACCAAGGCACGGCAGTGTACATTTACAATCCCAGCTCTGGGCAGGGGGCATGGGTGGGTGAATCCCTGGGGCTCACTGACCAGACAGTGTAGCCCAATGGGTGAATTTCATACCAAGAGAGAGACTCTTCCTCAAGGAAAGACACCTTTGGTCTACACACATACACACACACACACACACACACACACACACACACACACATGACCCAAGAAGGGCTCCTATCCGTGATTCAGGGCCACTCTATACATTAGACCCACCCTGGTCTGTTTGTCCTGTTGTGGAATACCGTCTTCTACTCCCCAGGAGTTCCCATCTCCAGATGCGCTTCCCATCACATGGCCCATCACAGGAGGAACGAGCAGCCACAACCATGAGAACAGACAGAGAACTGTGCCAGAACTGAAGCCAGGTCTGTCCCAGTAGGTGGTCAAAGTTCAAGACTGGGCTGTGTAGCCATGTGTACATGGGAGACACTCAGCTCTGCAGAGGAGGAAGTTCCGGGGCAACCAAAGTGGCTCCCCTCTGTTGTAGAGAATTATTCTCTGAGCGAGACAGCTGCCATCTTCATCAGATAAATAAGCTTTGCCTGCTTGCAGAGTCCATCATGACTGGGCTTGTGGGTTATTGACATATCTCCATAGAAGGAGGGGGTAGAGAGGGTCATTGGAGGCCGCTTGAGTATCCAGCCATTCCTCCAAGCCACCTGTATGCAATTCTGCCCTAATTGTATGTGGCCTTGGAGTCTTGGGGAGGGACTATAGTGTACAGCTCGAGGAAAGTTACCTGGGGAAGGGTTCCATCCATATGACCACAGGGAAGCCATCACACATACTCCATGAAGACTTCCTAGTGCAGCCGATTCAAGGCCACCCATGTTCCCACCTATAACCCTGCCCGTCACTCATGCTCTGTAAGTAAGCCTAATAGACTCACTAGCGGGGGCTGAAGACATGGTTCAGTGGTTAAGAGCACTTGCTATTCTTCTAGAGGACCCAGGTTCAGTTCCCACCACCCATATAGAGCCTCACAAGCTCTCAGAACACCAGCTCCTTGGAGGTCACCTACATGCACACGGGGCACATACAGAAAGACAAAACATACATACACATAAATAAAAATAAATCTAAAGTAAATAAACTCATTGATTTTGGTCTTAGTTACTTTTCTGTTGCTATGATAAGACACCATGAGCAAGAAAACTTAAAGAAAAAATTTTTTGCTTGGGGCTTACAGTTTCAGAGGGCTAGAGTCCATGACCGTCATGTTGAGGAGCATGGGAGCAGGTAGGCATGGTGCTGGAGCAGTAACCGAGAGCTCACATCTTGAGACACCACCATGAGGCAGAAAGAATTCACTGGGGTGTTGGGACCAGCCGACCTGTAGACCAGTACCTGAATAGGAGAGTGAGGATTAAGAAAGAAAGAGATAAGAGACAGATGATAGAATTGAGAGGGCTCTCAGTGAATACTGCAGCAGCCCCAAATTTATTTCTAAGTCTTTTTATACCCAAAGCAAGGGGCTCAAAAGACCTCCTTACCACGGTTCAAGGAACAAACAAGCATAAACACCTGCTTAATCTCAAAACATCTGGTAACCATGCCTTTGGCCAATCATCCTGTTATTCAGCCTTAAGGAGCAAAGACAAGCTTGAACTCTCTGACTCCCACACTGGGGGCGGTATGGGCTTTTGAAACCTCAAAGTGACACCTCTGCCAATGAGGCCACACCTCCTAATCCTTCCCAAACAGTTCCACCAACTGGAGACTGAGTAATCAAACGTATGAGCTTATGAGGATATGGTAGCTGGAATAAGAATGGCTCCATGGGCTCATACATTTAGATGCTTATTTGAAAGGATTGGGAGGATCACAGGCTCTCAGCTATTGCTCTCACTCCTACCTGCAGGCTGCATGCTGCCATGATGATAATGGGTTAAACTTCTGAAACTGTAAGCAAGCCACCATTTAAATGCTTTCTCTTATAAGAGTTGCCTGGTCATGCTGTCTCTTCATTGCAATGGAATACTGACTAAAACAGGGGGCTAGTCTCATCCACACCACCACGGTTCCCCAGCGTGAATCTTGATGGAATCTTACTTTGTCCTTTAGACCTTATGAGGAGGGGGTAGATGCTGTTTACGTTTCTCTAGGGAAGGGATTCTTGAAACACACTCAGAGATTGCCCATTTCCCCATCTCCAGCTGATTAGGGTAAAAGACACAGTTAACCCTTGCATCTGGACCCTAGATTGCAGGAAACCACCTTTAGCCCCTGATAAATTTGCTTATCACCAACTGTCCCATCCTACAGGTGCATGAAACAAGGCTCTGAAAGAACACACACCCGACACTCAGACGCCAAGTCCAAAGTCACGGGCGGGTTCTCCCCAGTGTCCGCGCAGCTGAGGGTCTATGAATTCTGTCCCTGGCACTCAAGCCTCAGGCTTAATCTAATTCTTCTTCCTCTCTGGTCCCTCAGCCCTCACAACTGAGAGAAACGCTCCTCCCACGCATCTAGCCAACACCTTCGAGAGTGGATTTGTCACAACGGGCCAGGTCCCCATTTCAGGCCCTCACAACCCTGTCATCTCTGACGTGACGGTGTTCACATCTGGACTCCTCACCTTGGCCTCAGGGACCACCGCACCAACCCCTGTGACAAGCTACAGTTCCACCGATATCCGTGGCTCCACCGACACCCGTGGCGCCCTCCCAGAGCCCGGGAAGAGCACGAAGTCCCAGCCAGTGACCATGTCTCCTAGCAATGCGAGACCCTTCTCTGCTGACCCCGTGACCACCTCCACCGTGTCCGGACACCTGAGCAGCGGCTTGTCCACCACGGGGATGTGGCACCAGTTACCCCCCAACAGGTTATGTGATACTTTATCAGGCGTGGCCTCAGCTCTCAGACCCCAGCATTACTCAAGAGGCCACTCTGGCATCCAACACTCCCTATTGCTCCCCATGAACTCAGTGGGGATCGCTGCTATTCAGCAGTGAATTGTGGGAAATGGGGAGGGTCACAACGGAAGGCAGTGGGGATGAAGGTCAAGACTATGGATGGAGAGGAGAGGGGAGGGCCAGGGCAAGGGGTTGGGAAGTGGGAAGTGTGGCTGCTCTCTTTGGGTTCCCCAGACCCTGAGATGAGGACCAGCATTTTACCCAGAGCACTGGGAAGAGGGCGGAAGTGGACAGAGATTGGAAGTCGGCTGGCAAACCGTGCCTGGGGCAGCCTCTGCTGTGCACACGAGAGCGCCATCCCACTGGGCAACTCGGGTCAGATGCCCGCTCAAGGCCAAGGGATCTAGGACAGGGCTATGTCACCTCCCGCTCTCCATCGGCAGGGGAGCATGAAGGGCTCCAGCTCAAAGGACACTGCAGACCCTAGTGTCACATGGAGGGGGTCACATGGAGGGGGTCACATGGAGGGGGTCACATGGAGGGGTCACATGGGGGGGTCACATGGAGGGGGTCACATGGAGGGGGTCACATGGAGGGGGTCACATGGGGATGTCACATGGGGGGGGTCACATGAAGGGGGATCACATGAAGGGGGATCACATGGAGGGGGTCACATGGAGGGGGTCACATGGAGGGGGTCACATGGGGGGTCACATGGAGGGGGTCACATGAAGGGGGATCACATGGAGAGGGTCACATGGAGGGGGTCACATGGGGGGGTCACATGAAGGGGGTCACATGGAGAGGGTCACATGGAGGGGGGTCACATGGGGGGTCGCATGGAGGGGGTCACATGGGGGGGTCGCATGAAGGGGGTCACATGGAGAGGGTCACATGGAGGGGGTCACATGGAGGGGGTCACATGAAGGGGGATCACATGGAGGGGGTCACATGGAGAGGGTCACATGGAGAGGATCACATGGGGGGTCACATGGGGGGGTCACATGGAGGGGGTCACATGGGGGGTCACATGGGGGGTCACATGAAGGGGGATCACATGGAGGGGGTCACATGGAGGGGGTCACATGGAGAGGGATCACATGGGGGGGTAACATGGGGGGGTCACATGGGGGGTCGCATGGAGGGGGTCACATGAAGGGGGATCACATGGAGGGGGTCACATGGAGGGGGTCACATGGAGAGGGATCACATGGGGGGTCACATGGGAGGGTCACATGGGGGGTCGCATGGAGGGGGTCAAGTGGAGAGGGTCACATGGGGGGTCACATGGGGGGGTCACATGGAGGGGATCACATGGGGGGACACATGGAGGGAGTCACATGGAGGGGGTCACATGGGGGGGTCGCATGGAGGGGGTCACATGGGGGGTCGCATGGAGGGGGTCACATGGAGGGGGGTCACATGGAGGGGTCACATGGGGGGGGTCACATGGAGGGGGTCACATGGGGGGGTCACATAGAGGGGGTCACATGGGGGGGTCACATGGAGGGGGTCACATGGAGGGGGTCACATGGAGGGGGTCACATGGAGGGGGTCGCATGGAGGGGGTCACATGGAGGGGGTCACATGGAGGGGGTCACATGGAGGGGGTCACATGGAGGGGGTGCTCCCACTACAGAAGACAAAGGGGGCAAGAGACATCCTCAGTCACCGTGGAGGAAACAGTCTTGATCTCTTCAGCCCCAGTGGCCATTGTGTGGGGCTCTTGTCTTCACTGATAAAGGATGTGAGGATTCTGGAGGAGAGGTGTCAAGTGCAGATGCTCCTCCTGCCTGGTGACGTACTTCCTGGGACCCTGGGGTCTCCTTTCTCTTCCCACATCTGGTCCCAAGAGAGAGAGAGAGAGAGAGAGAGAGAGAGAGAGAGAGAGAGAGAGAGAGCATCTCCCTGCAGGTGCTGTGGGCCTGCCTGCTGGTCCTTAGTCCTCTGCTGTCCTGCCTCCTCAGGTCCCAGGAGACTTACCTCACTGTGGTGGTGGTGGTGCTGACATTGCTTCTTGTGTCTGTGGTGTTGGTAATGGGCTATGGGTGTTGGAAGAAGAGGCACATGGGAAGTAAGTAGAGTCATCCCTGGTTCCCAGGACCAAGATCTGGTCCCTACTCTAAGGACTCTAAGGACACAGAATCATGACTGAGGAATCTCCCTCTGCCTGTGTCAAGATGACCAGTGACATCCAGTGAGGGGGAGGGTGGCCAGGCGTGGGTGGCCCCACATGTCCCTTAGGGGATGAAGGAACAACTCAGAGTCCGGAGGGTCAAAGATCACCCAGGGGCATTGGGGCACCGAGCGCAGGGCATGGCCCTTCTTCACCTCTCCCTGTTTGTCGTAGGCTACAACTTGGGCAGCAACTCGGCCAAACCCTGGAAACACCTTCCCGAAGGACCAGAGACGCTGTGGAAGCCTGCTTGGTCTAAGATAACTCAGTGATCTGGGAAGCCGATTCCAGTGGGTTCAGAGGCCAGAAGAGGACCAAAGACAGGCAATGGTCCTGGGGCAGGAGGACACACAGCTGCCTTCCTTTCACCCCAGCCACTGAGTTCTCAGCTTCCCTCTGTTCCCTACAAACTTCTCCAGATGTTTGGAGACAAGAGCCAGGACTCATGAGCCCTCGAGGCAGCCAATGTCTCTAGAGTCCTGATGTGGATGAGAGGGGACAGTGACTAAGGCCTGGGGACACAAAGACATTGGTAGCAGGAGGTCTCAGAGTTGACCAAGGCCACGTGTCTTCTGATGTGCCCTGACTGTGGCTGCTGGCCCTTCTGTCCCGGAAGTCTGCAGACCCCACATGCCACTTGGTTCCTGCCTGCCAGCCTCTCTCAGGCTGGCGAGAGCCTTCTGGTACAGCATCAGCCTTTCCCAAGATGGCTGCAAAGGCTGAATGTGGACTCCTCCACTCCAGTTCCTGCTCCCATGCTACCGTGATGAACTCATGGAGGAGCCTGAGGGCACAGCCTATGCCTTGGGTGTCTGTAGCCCGTCGACAGGGCCCCTCCTCCAGACAGTGGGGTTGGCCATGGAGCATTGAAGACCACTTCTGAGAAAAAGCCACATGGAGGTGCCCTGCTGAAAACAGCAGTAGATGGAAGACTAGGTCTGGAGAATTGATACCAGATTCTAGGATGGAAAGATGGGGAGACACACGCAAATGTGGAGAGAGAGAGAGAGAGAGACAGAGAGAGACAGAGAGAGACAGAGAGAGAGAGAGAGAGAGAGAGAGAGAGAGAGAGAGAGAGATCTGCCTCTGGCCAGCAAAGAACCTGCTATGAGCCACGCTCCTAGTTGAGTAACAGGCAGAGGTGGAGACAACAGAGCCCGGGGTCCAGTGGCCTACTGGCCCTGTCTCCTTCCTATACACAGCTCAGACCTGACCACTCCTATCGAGATCATTGGTCCTGAGTAGAGCAGGGATGGCTGTGGGCTAAGGGTGTGAGCCATGGGCTATGGGCTGTGGACTGTGGACTGTGGGCTGTGGCCTATGGGATATGGGCTGTGGACTGTGGGCTGTGGCCTATGGGATATGGGCTGTGGACTGTGGGCTGTGGCCTATGGGATATGGGCTGTGGGCTGTGGACTGTGGGCTGTGGGCTGTGGGCTATGAGCTGTGGACTGTGGGCTGTGGACTGTGGCCTATAGGCTGTGGACTGTGGACTGTGGACTATGGACTGTGGCCTGTGGCCTATGGTCTGTGGGCTGTGGACTGTGGACTGTGGCCTATGGGCTGTGGACTGTGGACTGTGTGCTATGAGCTTTGGATGTGGACTGTGGACTGTGAGCTATGGGCTGTGGGCTGTGGACTGTGGCCTATGGGCTGTGGACTGTGGGCTATAGACTGTGGACTGTGGGCTGTGGACTGTGGACTATGGGCTATGGGCTGTGGACTGTGGGCTGTGGCCTATGAGCTGTGGACTGTGGACTGTGGACTGTGGGCTGTGGGCTGTGGACTATGAGCTATGGGCTGTGGACTGTGAGCTGTGGCCTATGAGCTGTGGATGTGGACTGTGGACTGTGGCCTATGGGCTGTGGACTGTGGGCTATAGACTGTGGACTGTGGGCTATAGACTGAACTGTGGACTGTGGGCTATAGACTGTGGACTGTGGACTGCGGACTGTGGGCTATAGACTGTCGACTGTGGGCTAAGACTGTGGACTATGAGCTATGGGCTGTGGACTGTGGGCTGTGGACTGTGTACTGTGGAGTGTGGGCTGTGGGCTGAACTGTCTCACTAGTAGGGATGCACACTAGCCCACGGAGGCTTGAAAGGTCCCTGAGCCAAATGCAGCATCTACGCCCTCAGCCCTGAGTCAGGGGCCCCTAATGGGACAGCAAACGTCACAGTTAGGCTGGCTTCAGCAGTAAAGAAAATGGTCTCGTATTCAGAAGCTGGTAAGGCAATAATTGAATCTTTGGCCTTTGAGAATGCGAATGCAGCATGCAAAAGAATAATCAGGCCATTAAGGGCAAGATCTGCACCTATGGAAGATTGGATTAGAGAAACAATTAATGTTGAGGCTGATGAGCATGATGATACGTGGGTAGGAGAAGTAATTTCAAAAGGTTTGAGGAGTGTTAGATGTTTTGGATGTGGAAAGCAAGGACATTTGAAAACGGACTGTAGACAGGTCATTCCTAGAAACAATGTTTCTTCAAGGAACAATGGCAACAGAATGCCCCTTCCTTCTGGAGTATGCAGAAGGTGTGGTAAGGGAAAACACTGGACCAACAAATGTAGATCAACAAAGGACAGACAGGGTAATCCTTTGCCTCAGTCTTCGGGAAACTCCCAGAGGGGCCTCGCGCAGGCCCCCATTGCAAATCCAGTTCAAACCTTTCCTGCAGCCATAGAGGAAATCCCTGCTCTGAGCGATTAAATAACCAAATGCCTATTTGAATAAATCATGCTGGTCAGGATGATGAAACAGAGAGAATAGAAAATTCAGGAGAAAACATAAAGAAAATTTTTTGGCAAACTTCTATTAATGAACAAAGACCAAAATTAATGATAAAAATAAATGGTGTTTTGTTGTCTGGTCTGGTAGACACAGGTGCGGACGTTACCATAATTGCACCAGAATTTTGGCATCCAATTTGGCCTCTTCAGGAGGTAAACATTCAACTGTTAGGAATTGGGACATTATCTCAGGTGAAACAGAGTGCAAGATGGCTGGAATGTATAGGTCCAGAAGGACAGAGAGGAAAATTAAAACCATATGTGGCTAACATAACTATGAACCTGTGGGGTCGAGACTTGTTGCAACAATGGAATACTCAGATTAACATCCCTCCAATCTCAGAAACAAATCATAAACTAGCACTTGGTACTGAGAGAAATATTAGAAGATATTGTTCTAATGAGTGGTCACCAGCCATCCATATTATACAAGAACAGGGCACAATAACTGATGATCTTCCAAAGACACCAACAGCTCTACCTTTAAAATGGTTAACAGACAAGCCTGTATGGGTCCAACAATGGCCTTTAACAACAGAGAAACTCCAGGCTTTAGAAGAGCTGGTAGAAGAACAGTTAAATGCTCAGCATATTGAAGAATCAACCAGCCCTTGGAATTCTCCTGTATTTGTTATTAAAAAGAAACCTGGTAAATGGAGAATGGTAACAGACCTAGAGCAATTAACAAAGAAATTCAGCCAATGGGCTCTCTACAATCTGGGATGCCTTTGCATACTCTGTTACCAAAAGGATGGCCTCTCATAGTTATTGATTTAAAAGACTGTTTCTTTTCAATACCCTTACAAGAAAAAGACAGAGAAAGATTTGCTTTTACAGCACCTACTTATAATAATTCTCAACCGGTTAAAAGATTTCAATGGAGGGTCCTCCCTCAGGGAATGCTGAATAGCCCAACTCTGTGCCAATATTTTGTACAACAGCCATTGGAAGTGATACGTAAAAAATTTCCTAAATCTATAATTTATCATTATATGGATGATATTTTACTAGCTGACTCAAATGCAGATACTTTAGAAAGAATGTTTGAAGAAGTAAAGAAAATTTTGCCTTGCTGGGGATTACAAATTGCTCCTGAAAAGATACAAAGAGGAGATTCTATTAATTATTTAGGATATAAAATAGAGCTACAAAAAATTAGACCCCAAAAGGTGCAAATTCGGAGAGATAGACTACAGACTCTTAATGACTTTCAAAGATTATTTGGAGATATTTCTCATCTACAAACTATTGTTGGGGTAAAAAATGATGAAATGACTAATTTGTTCAAAACCTTAGAAGGTGACAAGGACTTAAATAGTCCAAGAGAATTATCACCTGAAGCTGAGAAAGAATTGGCCTTGGTAGAAAAGAAAGTGCATGAAGGACACGTGGATCGTATTGATCCAAAGCTGGATTGCATTTTGGTTATTTTACCTTCTAGGCATTCTCCTACAGGAATATTAATGCAGAGAGAAGATATTATATTGGAATGGATATTTTTACCAAATAAACCAAATAAAAAATTAAAAACTTATGTGGAAAAAAATCTCTGACTTGATTTACAAAGGAAAATTGAGACTTCGTCAATTAGCAGGCATAGACCCAGCAGAAATTGTCGTACCATTAACTAAGGAGGACATTGAAAAATTATGGACAGAAAGTGAACCTTGGCAAAGAGCTTGCAGTAATTTTTTGGGAGAAATTAACAGCAAATATCCCAAAAGTGATAGAATTGATCTTATAAAGAGAGCTGATTGGATCTTGCCTCGAATTGTACGGCAAAAACCCATATCTGGAGTTCGTACATTTTATACAGATGCCAAGAAAGAAGGAAAGGCAGATTACAAGTCAGAATATTTAAGTAAAGTGGTTCAAAGTCCGTATAATTCAGTTCAAAAATCAGAACTGTATGCTATTCTGTGGGTATTAATGGATTATTCAGAACCTCTCAACATAGTAACTGACTCTCAGTATGCTGAAAGAGTGGTGTTACATATTGAGACTGCAGAATTTATCCCTGATGCTTCAGAATTAACTTCACTATTTATTCAATTACAAGATACAATCAGGAAAAGGAATCATCCTTTATATATAACTCACATTCGATCCCATACTGGTCTGCCAGGCCCTCTAGCACAAGGAAATGATGAGATTGATAAATTATTGATAGGAAATGTGCTGGAGGCCTCAGAATTTCATAAAAAACATCATGTCAATAGTAAAGGCTTAAAAAAGGATTTTTCCATAACCTGGCAACAAGCCAAAGAAATAGTAAAGAAATGTCCTACTTGTTCCTTCTACAATCAAACGCCATTACCAGCAGGATGTAACCCAAAGGGTACTCAGAGAAATGAAATCTGGCAGATGGACGTGTTTCACTTTGCAGAATTTGGAAAATTGAAATATGTACACCACACTATCGATACTTATTCAGGATTTCAATGGGCAACTGCTTTGAGTTCTGAAAAAGCTGATTCTGTAATCACTCATTTGCTAGAAGTTATGGCCATCATGGGTATACTTGCACAAATCAAAACTGACAATGCTCCATCATATGTCTCTGTTAAAATGAAACAGTTTTTTGCTTATTACAATATAAAGCATATTACAGGCATACCACATAATCCTACAGGTCAAGCAGTTATAGAAAGATCAAACAGAACTCTAAAGGATATGCTAAATAAACAGAAATGGGTAACAAAAACTCCCAGAAATAGACTGCATAATGCTCTTCTAACTTTGATTTTTCTGAATGCCAATGAGAAAGGAACAACAGCTGCAGAGAGACATTGGATAATAGAAAAAAACTACAGAATTAAATCAGCCTATATACTTAAGGATGTGCTGACCTCAGAATGGAAACCAGGGTATGTATTACATTGGGGACGAGGTTTTGCTTTTGTTTCTACAGGAGAAGATAAGCTGTGGGTACCATCAAAATTGATAAAGGTTCGATTTGAACAAGAGAGACCTCTTAATTAGAGGAGGTAATAGTTCATCAACCAGCATGAACATCCAATTTAAACTAACTTGTATCAATAACACATGCCTTTTCATTTAATCAGATAATAACTTGCCAAAAGGAAACATCCCCAAAATTAGTCTTGGGGAAAGGTTTTTGTTTTTGTCTTTTAGGAGAATGAAGGTTAAGGAATCTGAAGAACACTGGACAAATGAGACAACTGAAGAAAAGTGACAAATCATCTATCCCAAGAAACAGAGTGAAACGGTGTATGGGTATATATTATCTAAAAAATTATATGTCTTCCTAAATCTTTGTTTCTGCTTTTCTCTAAAGATTTAACCCTATTGGTCTTCTAATAGTCCCAGTTCAGTTAAAATTTAAAGCTGACTTTGGAGTTGGAGAATGGCTCTCTCCTTCTTTAAACTCAAGCATGTTGTTAAAAGGAAAATGCAAACTCCCTGTATCATGCCAGAATAAAAGAGCCATCTTCTGCTATGGTACAGGACAAAAGCAAAATTAATTAAGGGACTATTCTATTACTAACCTCAACTCTTTGATTCTATTCTGATTCTTTAAACTTTTCTTAAAGTATAAATTTTATATCAAAATTTACAAGATTAATATATATATACATTTTAAACTTCGTTAAGGTATGAATGGTCATATAGAGTACTAACTAATTCTAGAAAAGGGGCTAGCTGCATATATATGTCTTTGTGTTCGAGTCTCTTATCAGTTTTCTGCAGGAAATCACGGCCAGGCCTAACATCAACTGATGTCTCCAGGAAGAAGATGGGGCCCCACAACAACAACAATTCCACGTGGACAATAATAATATCATTAAGCTGACAAACATCATCCACAGATCAGCTTTGAACTACAAGGTGCTCAGAGCAATTTTGAGATGACTAGCTGAGATGATCCAGTCTCAAAGACTACTTGAATAAGGACTTGAGATAAACCCTGAACTTTGGCATTATACACAGACTGGATAATAAAGGATATAGTTACCTTTCCTAGAATTTGACAATTAACCTAAAATTTTTCTTTCAGGATAAAGAAAACTTCGCCCATACCCAGCAGGAAGCAAGTTTAAGAATACGACGCCCACATTCCCAAAGAGGTGGCGTGGGGTGGGTGGTTTTTTGGTCTTTTTAATGAGTTTTGGGTCTGGGATAATTTTCAGTGTTTAGGGGGGTTGGTTACAAGTTGTTGTCAAGGGTTAGGAAAAAGGCTAAGCAAAGGATATTAGATTTAAGGTTCTTGTTTAAAAAAAAAGAAAAGAAAGAAAGAAATGAAATGAAAAAGACAATTACTAGTTTTAAATACTTTACATTGGATTGGATTGTTTTATATTGTATACAAATTTGAAATTGATATTGTTAGAAAATGCTATATGTATATTTCTAATTGTATTCATACCATTCATTTAACAATGTAATGCAAATTTCTGATCCTTGAATGTTATTATTACCAACTATTAGGATATAAAGAAATGAAAGTTAGTAGTTAGACATTACAATAGAACCTGTAGTCATATTAGATATGCTTTAAAAATTGAGCAGAGATGTTTTAGACAGGTTATCTTCAAACCCTTCAGAGATCTTCAGAATATGGCATTTAAAATGTTTTAATAACTTAGAAAATTTTTCTTTTTTGAGACATGTCGGCTCCTGGCAGTACCAATCTACTTCAGAGAAAATATGGGCATTGAAGAAACTGCATATGGAGTCAACTTTCATTGTGGCAAAATCTAGCCACTGGACAACAAAGTATCCTCGAATCAACAGGACAAAATGGACAGACAGAACACAAAACAAAGGACTACTGATTCTTGCCAAAACAAGTGTAGTTATGGCTTTATCAAAAGGCAACTTCTGAGGCCAGGACAATATGGCCCCATCCCTGAAGTGGCCTTCGCAATCCGGAAAAGGTACAGTGCCCTTTTCTTCGAAGGCAGCTTAACAGGCAGAGGGCCGATGGCATCTGTTGTGCAATGGAACAGCAGGTGAAAGCTCATGCCTCTCAAAAGTACACTGGCATTTAATAGAGGGATGTGGAGAAGAAGGGGATGCTGAGAAGAAGCCATATATACACAGCCAAGAAGAATGAACAGCTGAATTAAAAAACTGTCAACAATTTCCAGAATTTAAAATCCTGAATCATGACAGGACACTAGTGGAATTCAGGTGTTTCTGGTACATGGACTGCTCTCACCCAATGTGAGGTTGAACTGTTGACCTTGTGTACATCCTACTTCACAAATGAGTCTGTCAGATACACTAAGCCTATAGGCTGAAGATGATACCCCAAGATTGCAGAGAAACCTCAGGTGACTGCCCAGGCAACTGGCTGTTTCTGTCAACTCACAAATTTTTTGGAAGTTGCTTGCATGCACTTCCTGTTTTTATTTTTGTTAGCTAATATTATTCCCTTCTTGGGTCTCTGAGGGAGTTGAAGATTAGTTAGTTATGGTTGAAGATTAGTTAGTTATAGTTGAAGATTAATTAGGATAGAAAGTGCATTAGATACATCTTGGATTTACCAAAATGGGATAGATAATGGAATTATTTTCTCTGATTTGTCAAATACCTGTTTAGGTATTTATTACTTGTATATATTGTATATAGTTATTGTACTTTTGTATATAGTTTTTCTTTTGTTATAACCTTTTGCTTTTTTTTCTTTTTATTAAAATAGAAAAGGGGAAATGTGGTGGTATTCTAATTGTACTGAAATGTGATTTTGATTGTATGTTAATAAATAAAGTTGCCTGGGGGTCATAGCTATTAGAGCCATAGACAGAGTGTGGCGGTGGTGGCACATGCTTTTAATCCCATAGATCTCTGTGTGTTCAGGGATACAGCCAGCATTGGAGACATATGCCTTTAAGACCTAGGGGGCTGTATATTCAGACAGTGACGAGGCAGTCATGTGTTTGGGTTTACAACCAATGAGAAGGCAGAATGACTTGGAAATGATTGACACACAGGAAATAGCTCTCCTTTCGAGAAGCTGGGACACTGCAGGCGGAAGGGTGAGATTTTAGCTCTGAGCTCTGACCTCTCGGCTTTCTCTTTTACATTGTTTCTGTGTTTCTTATTTAATAAGACGGTTGGTTACATCTACATTGTTCTTTATACAACCAATACCTGAAGGAAGTAACCTAACAGGTAACCAAAGGAATGAAATCTGGCAGATGGATGTGTTTTATTTTGCAGAAATTGGAAAATTAAAATATGTACACCACACCATTGATACCTATTCAGGATTTCAATGGACAACTGCTCTGAGTCCCGAAAAGGCTGTAGTCAATCACACATTTGTCAGAAGTTATGGCCATTATGAGTATACCTGTATGAATTAAGACTGACAATGCTCCAGCATACATCTCTAGTAAAATGATACAATTTATTGCTTATTACAATATAAAACATATTAAAGGTATACCACATAATCCTACAGGCCAAGTGGTCATAGAAAGATCAAACTGAACTCTGAAGAATGTGCTAAATAAACAGAAAGGGGTAATAAGATCCCCGTAAATAGATTGCATAATGCTTTATTAACTTTGGATTTTCTCAATGCTAATAAGAAAGGAACAACAGCTGTGGAGAGACAGTGGATAAATGAGAAAAAAACCTACAGAATTAAATCAGCCTGTATACTTTAAAGATGTGCTGACTTCAGAATGAAAAACAGGATATGTGTTACTTTGGGGAAGAATTTTGCTTGTGTTTCCTCAAAAGAAGAAAAGCAATGAATACCATCAAAACTGATAAAGGTTCCTGTCGCTGTGTGTTGTGGCACGGATGTGTGGATTCATGCAGATCCATGGAAAGAAGACTCAGAGGCATCTTAAGAATGAATTTAGCCTTTCATGTCTGCAGGGGGGTCCAGCCTGGAAGGACTGAAGCACTTTTTTGTCTCCTAGAGCATTTTTATTTCTCTCTAATTATAGTTTAGCCAGTTAATTTCTGTACCTTGAAAGCAACCTAAAAGGAGCTCCCAGAGACCAAATGCCTAGTGCAAATTACTTGATTTCTCGGTATCATGGTCTTCTGGGTTTCCTGGACCAAGTTTTGCATAGGCCTTTGATCCTTGGGGGACTCTCTGAACCTTGACTCTCAAACAAGATTCACATAGGGTGATAAGAGAAACAAAGGGTAAGAGAAACAAAAAGTGTGGTTAAACAAAGAAGGATTAGGACTAGGTGCTACTCTCTGAAACCAGGCCAGGAGCTCAGCAGAAATGCAGCCACAGGTTTGATTTGAACAGAGAGACCTCTTAATTAGAAGAGATGACAGTTCATCAACCAGCATGTGCATTCAATCCAAACTAATTTATACGACTAACAAATGCTTCTCATTTCATCAGATAAAACTTGCCAAAAGGGAAACTCTCCAAAGTTAGGATTGGGACAGGGTTTTCTTTTTCCTTTCAGGAGAATAAAGGCATCCAGCTAAGGAATCTGAAGAACACTGGACAAATGAGACATCTGAAGAAAAAGGACAAATTATCCAGAAAAAAAATGTCCCAAGAAAAAGAGTAAGTTGGCTTATTAGTATATTACATCTCCAACAGGATAAAATTTCATAAATCTTCCCAAATGTTTGTTTCTGTTTTTCTCTATAGGCATATAATGCAAATGGTCTTTTTGTACTCCCAGTTCAACTAAAACTTAAAGCTGGCTTTGGAGTTGGAGTGTGGCTCTCTCCTCTAAACCTAAGCATGCTTGTTAAAGGATAATGCAAAAATCTCTGTCTCATGTCAATAGAGCCACCTGATATTGGACAGAAGAAAAACCAAAATTAAGGAACTATTTTATTGGTACTAATATCATAATCCTTTAGCTTTATTTTGACTTTTTAAAACTTTTCATAAGATATGAACTTTATACCAAGATTTATAAGGTATATATATATATATATATATATATATATATAAACTTTTTGACATAATAATAATTGTCATATAAAGTACTAACTAATTCTAGAAAAAAGGCTTCATCAGGTTTGAGTCTTTATCAGTTCTTCAGTGAATCATGACCTTGCTTAACAGCGACCTTTGAAGTCTCCAAAAGGATGATGGGACCCCATAATGATGATTCCACGTGGACTATGATAATACCACTAAGCTGACAAACACCACCTAAAGATCGGCTTTGGACTACAAACTTCTCAGAACAATTTTGAGGTGGCTAGCTGAGATGATCCAGCCTCACAGACCACTCTAGTCAGGACTTGAGACAAGCCCTGCACTTCCCCATTATACAGAGACTGGACAACAAATTATGCAGCTACCTATCCCAGGACTTGACAATTAACCCAAAATTTTCTTTTCAGGATTCCCCTAAAGATGCCTTCACCCCCCACCCAGACATCAGGAAATAAATTTAAGAATAGCATGCCCACATTCCCAAGAGGTGGAGTGGGTGGTTTTTTGGTTGTTCAGTGAGTTATGGATGTTTGTCATTGTTTTGATGGTTGATTACAAGTTGGTATTGGTAATAGTCAGGAAAAATCTAAAAAGGAGATTAGATTCAGGGTTCCTGTTTTGGAAAGAAAAAAAGAAGAGATATATCATATATATATATATATATGTGTGTGTGTGTGTGTGTGTGTGTGTGTGTGTGTGTGTATGATAAGATAAAAAGGTAGATTGTTGCATCTACTTTTAAAAAGCAATGCTAGTTTTACTATTTTACATTGATATGGATCTTTGTATATTGATGCAAAGTTGAGATTATTTTTGTTAGAACATACTGTACATACACTTCTAATCTTGTTCTAGGTATTGTACCTATACAGTTCATTTAACAATATAATGCAAATTCCTAGTCCTTGAAAGTTATTACCAACTACTTAGGATAATAAAGAAAGGCAGGTTAGTAGTTAGTCACCTATCACAATCAAACTTGTAGTCATATTAGGTATGTTTTCAAGGTCAAAAAGAAATATATTTTAGATAGATAAATCATCTTCAAATACTTCAGAGATCTACAGAATATGGCATTTAAGATGTTTTAATAACATAGGTTCTTTTTTTTATGACAATAAGACATGTCTACTCCTGGCAGCTCTAATTTCCTTCAGAGAAGGTGATGGGCATAAAAGAAACTTCATATGGAGTTTACTTTCTTTGTGGTAAAAGTTAGCCACAAGGGCAAGAAAATGTCCTTGCCTTGACTGTTGATGGTTTGCTGTCCAAATGGACAAGCAAGACACAAAAGAAAGGGCTGCTGAACTTTGCCAAGACAAGGAAGGAAGGCCCTTTAGGAAATCCTGCTTCACAGATAAGTCTGTCAGATATGCTAGGCCTGTAGGTAGAAGATGAATGCTCCAATATTGTGGAGGAACCTTGCGTGACTGTCCAGGCAGCCAACTGTTTCTGTCATTTCTCACATCTTTTGGAAGTTCCTTGCTTGCACTTCCTGCTTACTTATGCAATATTATTTCCTCCTTGGGTCACTGATAGAGTAGAAGACTAGATAGTTATAGTTTTCCTTGTTAACAAATTCAGAAAAGAAACTCATTAAAGATGTGTAAAGTGTATAAGTTTGAAAGACATCAAAAGATAGTTTTTTGCTGGTAATACAAGTTAGGATAGAAAGTGAATTAGGTACAACACTTTGGACTCACCAAAATAGGATAATAATGGAGTATTTTCTCTGAATTTGTCAAATGTTAATGGACTAGACATTATTGATGTAATTATTGCCTGTATATATTACATATACTTATTGTATTTATTATACATAGTTTTATTTTAATATTAGTTATAACCTTTTATTATTTTGGACAAAAAAAGGGAATGTGGTGATAATTGATTGTACTCTAACAAATAAAATTTGCCTGAAGATCAGAGGACAGAGCTAGCTACTAGATTCAACATAGAGGCCAGGCAGTGGTGGCATACACCTTTAATCCTAGCACTCTGGAGGCAGCGGCCTGTCTGGATCTCTGAGAGTTCAAGGCCATCCTAGACTATATGAGATTAATCCAGTCTAAAAGAGAAACAGAGCCAGTTGGTGATGGCTCACACATTTAATCCCAGTATTTGGGAGTCAGACTCCTTTAATCCCAGCACTAGGAAAGTTGAGACAGGAAGTGATATGGCTGGGCAGAGGAAGGCAAATAAGCAGAGGAGAGAGGAGCTTAGCTCTTTTGGCTGAGGACTAAGGAGCTTTCAGTTTGAGGATTAGTGGAGACAGGATCCTCCCCTTTCAGCTGAAGAACTGGCGAGGTGAGAAGTGGCTATGACTTGTTCCTTTGTCTCTCTGATCTTTCAGCATTTACTCCAATATCTGGCTCTGGGATTTTATTATAAGGCCAATTAAGATTTGTGCAACAACAGTTTCCTGGGCTAAGGGCTGTAGAGATGGGACACTCCTGCACAAAGCTCATTGTCTTGGCCAGAAGGAGCAGGTGAAGTAGCCCTGTGGCCACAGTTGTGTGCTAGCCCAGAACTGTTTGCAATGTGGCTGCAGATGCATGCCTTGTCTGCTTATGGCTATGGATGCTGCTAGGTCCACCTTCAGCATCCTTGGACTTCTTGCTCTGTGCTGGGACGGGTGAGGTGGCAGAAGTCACCTCAGCTAGCTGTTCAGTTGCTGAAAGCCACCTTCCCCTGGGTGAGTCCCTCCTAGACACTCTGCTTTGCCACTGACTGACACCGCTGGCGGACACCGCTATCTAAAGGCTTGGCGCCTCTTTGCCAACTTGGGCAAAGGCTTACCCTGCCTCTCAGACCTCACAGGGTGGCCTGGCCTTCCTCAGGGCCTGTAGTACTGCCCACTCCTCCATTCCTCTCTTCCCCAGAGCCTTTCACGAGTCCTGTGCAGTCTGGGTCAGCCCTTGTCCCCTGGCATCCAAGCGGCCACACAACATTGTCATTCCTCGGGGCTTCCCCATTCCTATAGTTTTTTATTCTCTTTAGTTATTTGTTTATTTTGAGACAGGGTCTCAGGTGGCCCTGGCTGAACTTGCTATGTAGCCAAGCTAAACTTGACCTCACATCCTCCTGCCTCCACCTCCTGATGCTAGAACCACAGTCATGCACCATCACACCTGGTTTCTCCTTGCTTATCAGTTTACCATGAACAGCCTGTAGCTATTGATTTTTTTGTAGCTCATGTAATGACAACTTTATTTATTTACTTTAAACTTTCACGTATGTGGAAGTCAGAGACGACTTTCGGGGAACTGGTTCTCTCCTTCCTCCATGTGGTCATGGAACTGAAACTCAGGTTACCAGTCCTGGTAGCAAGTGTCCTTGCCTGCTGAGCCATCTTGCTGCCCTGTGACAGTTATTTTTGAAAAGTGTTTGGTGAGTACAGTCTTTCAAGTGATGCTTAGCAGTGAGTGTGGCATGTTGGGAAGCTGGGCATCTGGCGGTGACATGGGGCCTGGGGTTCCCCTTTCTCTTCCCTCCATCTGAGCTCTCTTCCTTCATACCCAACTTTGTTGTCTCCCAAATTTATCAGAACCCCCCTTGCTCTTCCATTCCTGAGAATGAATGTCTACTCCCTTCTCATCCCCTCTAGTCCACTTGGAACCTTCTGGTTCTCAGGTGGGCCAATCAGCAAGGTTCTGACCCCTGAGGGTAAGCTGGCCTTAGAGTTCTAGCCAGGTCTCCAAAGGGCCTCTGGTTCTGACACCTGCCTTCAGTGAGAGCC
Source organism: Peromyscus leucopus (assembly GCF_004664715.2). Taxonomy (NCBI): domain Eukaryota; kingdom Metazoa; phylum Chordata; class Mammalia; order Rodentia; family Cricetidae; genus Peromyscus; species Peromyscus leucopus. Next base: position 4,300,231 of record NC_051084.1, on the reverse strand, counting down.
AGACTTGGGTGGAGAACAGAAACCTGGGGCTAACGAGGAAGTGGGGAATTGTGGGTGTTGCTGGGAAGAAACAAGCACACTCTTACTTCATTCACTGTGGTTTCTTCCTGGGCTTTCTCAGCTTTCCTCACTCCGTCTTGTGAGTCAGGAGACTACAGTTTCTCTGTAAGCCTTTATCTAGTGCAGTTCAGGATCCTAGCTACAAAGCCTATGGCTGGAGGATCCACAGGGCCACACAGGCCTTGCTCAGCTTCTCTCTTGTTCACGGAGGTCTCTGCTTCCTCGGCAATTCATCCCACACTGGCTGTGGTGGCTGCCTGGATCCTGCCCTGCCCTGATCTCTTCTCCTCAGAGCATCCCTAGTCCTTCCCTTCCTGCCCCATCCCAGCTGAGAAGAGGACCTATGGCCTGGGAGGCCACATGCCTGCTGTCCCCCATCCTGCTTTTGCTCCTGGCCTCAGGTGAGGACAGGGGACAAGGACAGAGGGAAGGAACCGAGGAGAGGAAAGGGCAGGGTTGGGAGGTGAGCACAGACGGGCTCTGTGCTTGGGAATGCAGAATACATGGAGTGCTGTGGCCAGCAGCTGGTTCTAAGCTACGTCCTGAGTGTCCCGAGCGTAACACGAGGGTCACTCCCTGAGAAATGAACCCATCTCCTTGCCCTGCTGTGGAGGCTGGGCGGCTCTGACTGAAAGGTGTATTCTCAGGTTCCTGGGCACAGAACAGAGTGTTTCTTCAAAGAGCAGAGGGAGAGACCATTGTGGTGAGATGCCAGTATGATTCCAGCCAACGCTTCAAGGAGAAGGTGTGGTGTCAGGAAACATCAGCAGAAACTTGTGAAATCTTAGTGTCCAGTCGCAGCACAGATGCTCAGCTGTCAAAATTCTCCATCAGGGACTATCCTGATTCTCAATTCTTCACTGTCACCATGACTGCACTCACGGTGAGAGACTCAGGTCTCTATTTCTGTGGGGTCGTTGAAAATCTCAGAAGAATCTTTATTCTCAGAAACATCTACCTGAAGGTGTCAAAAGGTGAGCTCCCCCACTCTATATGGCTTTCTCAGCCTTCCTGAGTCACAAGGCTCCAGAGCTGGAGAGGGCTCTAGAAACTGCTTCCCCAGTCACCTGGAAACTGGAGCACAGGGGAGAAAGGCCCCTCCCCCAAGGCCACCTTCTGGTTCAGGGCAGAGCCAGCCCTAGAACCAGGCTTGCTGGCCTCTGGGCAGTTCTCAGTTACTCTTAACACCTCTTCCTCTTCTTCCTCTTCTTCTTCTTCTTCTTCTTCTTCTTCTTCTTCTTCTTCTTCTTCTTCTTCTTCTTCTTCTTCTTCTCTCCTCCTCCTCCTCCTCCTCCTCCTCCTCCTCCTCCTCCTCCTCCTGCCGCTGCTAACAGGAATCTCTTTACTGAAGGATCTTATCGCTCCCCCACAGCTGTCACAGCATCCTTTCCTGAACATCCCATGACTGTAATCCCATCAGAAGCCTTCTCTCTAGGGTTGGTGGGCTCCATCACATGAGAGAGACCTCAGAGCAAATGGAAGGGGCACGGAGAGATGTGGACTAAGAGGAGGCAGCTGGACAGAGAGGCCCACAGGAGGCTTAGAGCACAAGGCAGGTGGGCGGGGAGATGTGGGTTCTTGTTCAGGACCTTGACGGCTGAGAGTCTCTGAGCTCTGGGAAGGCAGCCCAGAGGCTGATGACAACTTGGGTCTCCTGTGTGTCTCATGCTGAAGACTGCAGTGGCGGGGAGCTTTCTGAGTTAGTCTTTCATGATCATAAGTTCACAGGGTGAACAGCTCCTCCCAGAGCTTTCCCTGCTGCATAGTGTGTCCAGCCCTTCAGTTCAGTGGGTGCCTGGAGGTTATGTTTATGAAAGCTTTGCCCCGGCACACTCCATGTTGGGGAGGCATTAGTTGTGACCTTCCTATGTTCAAACATAGTGGACCCAGGATGGGGAGACACTCAGCCAGTAAAGTGCTTGCCAAGTGTGATGGTTTTAGTTGCCAATGTGGCAGAACCCAGAATCACCCGGGAGACAAGCCTCTGGCCACACCTGTGAGAGATTATCTTGGCTTGAGGTGGGAAGACCCATTCTAAAAGTGGTGGCTCCATTCCCTAAGCTTGGGGTATAAAAGTATAAAAGGGAAAGTGAGCTGAGCACATTCATTGCTCTCTACTCCCTGACTGGATGCACTGCAACCAGCTGCTTCCGGTTCCTGTTGTCCTGACTTCCTGCTGTGATGGACTGTACTCTAAACTGTTCTTGTTGTCCTGAATTCCTGCTGTGATGGACTGTACTCTAAACTGTTCCTGTTGTCCTGAATTACTGCTGTGATGTACTGTCCTGTGAACTGTTCCTGTTGTCCTGACTTCCTGCTGTGATGGACTGTCCTGTGAACTGTTCCTGTTGTCCTGACTTCCTGCTGTGATGGACTGTCCTGTGAACTGTTCCTGTTGTCCTGACTTCCTGCTGTGATGGACTGCACTCTGAACTGTTCCTGTTGTCTTGAGTTCCTGCTGTGATGGACTGCACTCTGAGCTGTTCCTGTTGTCTTGAGTTCCTGCTGTGATGGACTGCACTCTGAACTATATGCCACAACAGACTCTTTGGATTAGGAAAGCAGCTGAACACCTTAAACCAGACTTAATGAGCCATACTATTAGGAATGTTGAAGACAGTGGTGCTGTGTGTAGGCCTGGCTCAGGAGGTTTAAGAGGAGAATATTAATATGTGACCTAGAGGTCATTTTTTGTAATATTTTGGTGAAGAATGTGGCTATTTTCTTTCCTTGTCTGAAAATCTGCCTGAGGTTAAAATGAAGAGTTATGGATTAATGGCTTTGACAGAGGGGATTTCCAGACAGCCTAGTATTGACTGTGTTGCTTGGTTATCAGTGGCCAATGCTTATGCAGATCAATAATGAAAAAGAGCAAGGAAAAATACAAAATATACAGTTTGAGGAGAAAAGGAGCGTCCAGGAAATGTAAACAGATTAAAGAAAAGCCTGCTACTAAGTGGAATAAAGGGAGTGGTGACCTCATACAAAGACCCCACCTAGCTAAGTGAAAAGGAATTAAAGAAAAATGAAAAGGGGCAAGGTGGCACACGCCTTTAATCCCTGCACTCAGGAGGCAGAGGCAGGCAAGCCTCTGAGTTCAAGGCCAGCCTGGTCTAAGAGTAAGTTTCTGGACAGCTAGACTTAAGCAATGAAGAAAATCATAAAGCTAGTAATATGTGTGTGTGTGTGTGTGTGTGTGTGTGTGTGTGTACATATACACACATTTGAACAAGTGGGCCATGTTCCAGCCCCAGAAAACAGCAGAACTTGGCAGCTTTAGCCATGTGGTTCTGGCTTTAGAGTCAAGGATACAAGAAAGTGGTTCTGGAATCTCCCTCTGCAATTAAGGAAAGCCACTGAGGCCAATGTGTCAGGGGTGTCCCTGCATGGAGGCCTGGGGAGGCCATTACATAAAGCTGTGAAAGTAAAGCCTAGATTTTGTTGAATACTCCAAGATGTTTGAGATACCAGAGTCATGGGATATCTGCCAAGGAAAGCTGCTAACAGGGAGTGGAACAAGCCCAAGAGAAAGAAGTGTGTTGCAGTCAACAAAGCTGAAAGGAGTTGGAGATCTGAAGGGAGCTTTGACATAGTGATGCAGAATTTGGAGTTTGCCCAGATAGTTTTTGGTGTATCTTTGGTCCAGTATTTTCTCACTATGCTCCCTTTTCTCTCTTTTGGGCCGGTAATGTATGTTCTATATCATTGTATGTTAGAAATATATGATATGCTTTTTATTTTTATTTTACAAGGGTTACAGTTAAGAGATTGTCATAAGTCTCTAAAGAAATTTTGGGCTTTGAACTTTTAAACAGATAAAAGATCAGTTGAGACTGATAGGCTATGGGACTTTTGAAATTGGACTGAACACATTTCTGCATCATGATATGGCTACGAGCCACTGGGGGCCAGGAAGTGGAACGTGGTGGTTTGAAAGAAAATGGCCACCATAGGATCATAGAAAGTGGCACTATTAGGGAGTGTGGCCTTGTTGGAGGAAGTGTGTCACTGAAGGTGGGAATTGAGGTTTTAAATGCTTAAGCAAGGCTTATATGGCTCCCTCCCAACCCCATCTCTTTCTTTCTTCCTACTGCCTGTGGATCCAGATGTAGAAGTCTCAGCTACCTCTCCAGCACCATGTCTGCCTGCATAACCCCATGCTTCCCCAATAACAATAATAGACTAAACCTCTGAACTGTAAGCCAGCCCCAATTAAATGTTTTCCTTTATAAGAGTTGTCGGGGTCATGGTGTCTCTTCACAGCAATGAAAATCCTAAGACAGATGTCAAAAGTGTGTGACACATTCAAATGCAGGACATGTAGGGCTGGGGAGATGGCTGAGTGGTACAGTGCTTGAAATGCATGCATGAGTTCTATCCTGAGTTCTGTTCTCAGTACCCATATTTTTAAAAAAAGCCTATCATGGTGGGCTACACTAATAATGGAAGTGGAGACTGGTGGATGCCTGGGGCTCACTGGTCAGTCAGCCTAGGCAAAGCAGTGCATTTCAAATAACAAGTGAGAAACTCTGCCTCAAAAAAGTAAGGTATCCTGAAGAATGACACGTGAGGCTGACCTCTAGTCTCCACATGCATGTAAACCCTTACACACGTGTGAATCCATATTCACATGGCAATGTCTACACACAAACACAGGATCATTTTCAAAGTTTGTCTTCCATGGACCACATGTCATGTGGCTCTTGCAGTTAAAAAAACAAAACAAGACACAACTCATTTAAGTTTTAGGGGAACCACTTCTTACAGAGCTCAAGCTCTAAGAGGGTAGAGAGAGCTAGGTCAGGTGAGGATGCATTGGAGCCCAGGGTTTCTAGTAGCCTGACTTTCTCTCAGAATCTTCATCTGAGGTCCATTGCAGGCCAATGGCAAGTAGGCACTCCTATACATGAATTCCCCTTGGGTAGCAGAGTTCAGTGAAAGATGAGCAGTAGGCTTGGAATATAAATGGGTTCCATTTCCCAAATCTCTACGTAGAAGTCATGTACTTGGGAAGCTCTTATAATGTATTCTTCTCCTCCCAAGATGCCATTGGTGGCCGCCATGGGCTTCTAAACTGTATCTCAGACTTGCTGTGGGCATGAACCACCTGAAGTCCTTATTTCAAATAAGACCCTGTGTCTCAGGAGACCTGAAGTGACACTTGCCTAGGAGGAACAAGTGTCTAGGCTCACTTCAGTGGAGACCAGTGTACTTGCAAGTTCCCCCTATGAATCTCTGAACTCACTGAGGAAGAGCTGGTGCCGTGCTGGGCTCTACATCCCTAGCAAGTGACAGTGGGTGATCAAGGATGGCAGAGGAAAGAGAAACAGGCCTCCCTTCCTAGAACTAGGGGAGTCCATGCCAAGTCCAAGAGGAAGCTCAGATGTAATACACCAGTGAAGACAAGTTTTAGAGGACGTGACTTACGGAGGCAGAGAGAACGGTGTGAGGGGGTGAACGGGGCAGCTGGAGAGGTGAACAACAGCAGATGTGAACATTTCCGTAACTCAGAAGCCGAGAAGTCTTCTTCACGCCTCGTTCCAGCCTCCCTCCTTTCTCTGTTCATTTCTCTCTCTCTGATTCAGGCTGACTTTACACTATATCTTTCAATTTTAGTAAAAGAAAACCTTGCTTTTTGAATGGCCATGTTCATTCTTCTCAGCTCCATTTCTATTCACCTCCTCACCCATCCATACATACATATATACATCCACCTGTCCATTCTATGCCCATTCATTCATGTATCTTACGCTTGTGTCTTTTGCAGATTCTTCAGGTCTGCCCACCCTAAGAATCACTCCTACTACAAGCCCAACTAAAGCTCCCATCCTTATTACCACAAAACAGCTGCCGAGAGACAGGACTGTGACCCAAGCCTTCCCCAAGTCCACAGCTGGCGTCTCTCCTGACCCTGGAGTCACCTTCCCAAATGTGACAACTGTTACCAGGTATGTTTTCTGGGCTCCTGGTTTGGACAGCTTTTATTTCCTAGTCCTCTATGTGGCCTCTGTGGGATTCCTTGTCATCTAGTCCTTTTGTCCCTGTGTCCTATCATGTAGAGCACTGTGTCCTCACCAACTTCCCCAGTGTTCTCCCTCTCTCTCTCTCTCTCCCTCTCTCTCTCTCTCTCTCTCTCTCTCTCTCTCTCTCTCTCTCTCTCTCTCCTGTGTGGATCTCTTTTCTGTCTATTGCTGTCTACCTGGAACTTGGAGAATCAAGACAAGTCTGCAGTGGGTTTTTCAGTCAGGTTGGAGTCTTTTTGGTTTCTGGACAGGGAAAATGGGGTTAAAGGTGGGGCAACTGTCCCCAGAAGCAGGTCAGAATGCTGACAACGGGAACCAGGTTCCCTAGATATGGGCTTCACTCCATTCCACAGAGGAGGCCAAGATGCCTGGGTTAACGCTTCCTCCTTTATGAATCTCCTGGACCTGAACTCTAGACTCTCTGCCAAACATATTTCTGACTGTTTATTTTAGAAAGTGATCATCTAAACTGTATCTAAACTGTCCCCAAAGGCTGTGGGAAAGCTGCAGGGAGGACAGAGTTGAAAAGATTGGATGGAAAGAATTTCCCAGACTCTGCAGTGTGGGCGGTCATTGAATCAACCCTCCATCTCCTCTCTCCGCAGGGTCTCCATATCCAGCATCGTTGTTCTCGTGGTCTGTGGACTCTTCATTAAGACCCTGGTCTTCACTGTCTTATTTGCTGTCACACAGAGGTCATTTGGGTGACAGACCATGAAACCACACGACAGTGACCTCTGACTTTCAGCCATGTCTGTCTCACAGGATGACCTGGGGGTGAATACTAAGGAGGGACTGTGACATGAATTAAGTCTGTAATCATGGCTGACATCTAAGGCTCAGGATGTCTCCTGCTGGCCATGCCCTCCCTCCTCATTCCCTCCATCATCTTGGGCATGTGCTCTGCACCCTCAGAAGAGGGGAAACAGTGTCCAGCACCCTTCGGTCATTCTGCCTGAGTAGATGAGTTGTCCTGAAATAAAGCCAGAGCCCAGTGCTTCTTGCTGTCACCTTCTGGGAGTCCTGAGGTTTAGTGTTTGTTATTCCTGCCCCCCCATCCTTCCCTTGGTTGGTGTAATTCTAGCCGCGTGGATAGGGCCCTTGCTGGTAAAACAGCCTGCTCTCCCGGCCTCTGGGGCCTTCCTCTCTGGGAATCAGGCACTCAGATTTGTCTTCATCTGTGGTCCTCTGAACACTCCCAACCATGGACCAAGAAGACAAGATCCCACCTTAAGAATTATGCAGCTGGGAGAGAGAAATCAAGCTCACCTGGATGCTGTTGTCTGGGAGACTCTTGGAGGAGGAGATGGCTTCCGTAAGATGGGACCAGTACCATGCATCATCACGCTGTGTGCGTTTATCATTGACTCCTCAGTGCAACTCATGAAGGCCAAGGCGTGTGTGACCAGCGTGAGGCTGTAGGAGCAGTGGCCCCACCTCCTGGCAGGAATGAAGTCTAGGGAGTTCCCTTGCTGAAGGGCTCCAAAGGCTGAGAGATGGAGAGCAGGGCTCTGCTGCCAGCTGAATGGCCTCTTCCTGGACTGAAGGGGTGGGGATGGAGGGAGGAGCCCATCCCGGACTGGGGAGGCTGTCCCCAGTGGGCCTCTACCTCCCCCTCACCTTCTTCCACCTCTCGGGCTCCTCCCAGATGCCCTGTGTCCCCAATGCTGTTTCTGAGACACAGGCATTGTCTTGTCATCTCTTTGGGCTCTAAAGACAAAGGGTCCCTGTGTGTGAGGAAAAGATGGTACATTAGCTCATTCCACATCAACAATGGTGAGGGCCAACTTCATCCTAAGGTTCCTGAGAGCAAACACATCTCACCACATAGCATCCAGCTCACTTGATCTCAGGCAGAAGGCTGAGAAGTGGCTATTCCACTCATCTTAGGTCAGGAAAGCGAATTGTTGTCAGGGAGACTTTCCCCTACTCCCCTGAAGAGATCCCAAGTCTTAAGGCATGCTTCCCCCACAGAAGGACGTTTCCTGTGAACAGGGCTCTCTGTATAATCCCGCCTGGGTTTTGATGAAGCATAGGGTATTTCCAGCCGGGCGGTGGTGGCGCACGCCTTTAATCCCAGCACTCGGGAGGCAGAGGCAGGTGGATCTCTGTGAGTTCGAGGCCAGCCTGGGCTACCAAGTGAGTTCCAGGAAAGGCACAAAGCTACACAGAGAAACCCTGTCTCGAAAAAACCAAAAAAAAAAAAAAAAAAAGCATAGGGTATTTCCAACCCCACAGTCTCTTCTGTTGGGAGAGGCCTCAGTGGAATGTAGCTAGAGTTTTTCTGGTCCTGCCTGGCCCACAGTCAGGACAAATCTCTCTAAGCCGCCAGTCCCAATGCAGCGCAGACCCAACCAAGTAAACACACAGAGACTTATATTGCTTACAGACTGTATGGCCGTGGCAGGCTTCTTGCTAACTGTTCTTATATCTTATATTAATACAGTTCTATAAATCTATACCTTGCCACGTGGCTCATGGCATAGCGGCACCTTCACATGCTGCTTGTCATGGTGGCGGCTGGCAGTGTCCCCCCAACCCCCGCCTTCCTGTTCTTTCTTTTCTCCCCTCTGTTAGTCCCGCCTATACTTCCTGCCTGGCCACTGGCGAATCAGTGTTTTATTTATTGACCAATCAGAGCAATTTGACATACAGACCATCCCACAGCAGTGGAACTCACTTTATCTTGGTGCTCTGGCATGAGTCTCTGGAGGACTGATGCAGAAGCTAATCTTCTCAGTGTGTTTGTTTTCTACCTAAAAAACCAAGCAGGAGGCCATAGTCCAGTCAAGGCCCAGTTGGTGTAGTGCTTGCCATGGAAGCTTGAGGACCTGAGTGCTATCCAGAGAAACCATGGAGACTAACTGGTTAGGGTGCAGCAGGCTTTAATCCCTCCTCTGGAGAGGCAGAGTTGGAATCTTCCTTGGTTTTACTAGCCAGAAATCTAGAGCACTTGGCCAGGTTCAGGCTTAGGAGAGACTCTGTGACAGGACACCAAGTGGGTGGCCTGAGGAGCAATACCCAAAGTTGACCTCTGAACTCCACATGCACTTTCACAAAAATCCCTCACATGCATTCTTTAAAACACTGAGAGAAATTGAAGAAGACACCAGAGACACCTCCTGTGCACATGGGTTGGTAAAATTTATGTGGTGAGCGTAGCCATTTACCAAAAGCATTCCACATATTGAATGCAGTCTCTGTCAAAAGTCCAATGCAATTCTTCACATAAATTTGATAAACAATCTGAAAATTCATATGGAAGCATAAATGACCCTGTGTACCCAAAACAATCCTGATAAACAATGAAAATCCCACCAGAGGCATCACCATTGCTGATAGCAAGTTATACTACAGAACCATCATAGTAAAAACAGCCTGGTGCTGGCCCAAAAACAGATTCGCCACCATAGTAAAAACAGTGTGGTGCTGGCACAAAAATAGATTCACCGATCAATAGAATGGACGCAAGGACATAGGTGTAAGTCCATACACCTATCACAAAGATGCCAAAAACATACATTCAAGAAAAGACAGCATCTCTAACAAATGATGTTGGGAAAACTACATGTCTAGGTGTAGAAGAATAAACCTTGATTCTTCTCACTCTGCATATATGCAAATCAGCTCCAAACAGACCAAAGATCTTGATAATAAACCAAATAGACCAAAGATCTTGATAATAAACTCCAAACCTTCTGTAGGAAAGCATAGGGTGAACACTACAGCACATGGGCTCGGGTAAGAACTTTCTGGATAGGACCCTAGTCATGCAGGAAACTGTTGGAATTGTTGGACCCCAAAATTTAGGGTCTCAAGTGGGCGCCCCAAGAACCCAGACTCCAGTACAGTTGATGCAACAGCACGAGGTTTTTATTTAAGCTTCTGTACAGATGGGCAAACCCTTGTCCTGAGAGTAAGAGTCGCATCTTACTGCAGCCCCATGGGGGCTTTTAAAGAAAAAACCCACAAAAGCTATAAGATTACAATTTCCAGAGAATCTGATACCTCTGATCTCCATGGGCACTGCACTCACATGCACATATCACCCCACCACAGGCACATAATTAAAAACAATAAAAACTTAAAATGAAAGAACATGGGAAGCAGGAGAGGCCCTGGAACATGCAAGGCCTCATTTACAGTCACATGCACTGTGGCTTTTCTTGGGAGGTGACTCCAGCTCCATTCACAGCAGGGCAGGTGGCACTCCTCAGGGTCTTCACTTGCTGGCTCCAGTGCCATGTGTGGGTTCCTCCTCTTCCATGGCTGGAGACTAGGGGTTTGGGGGTGTTGAAAAGACAGATTGCTCATTATGGTCTCTTACAGCTTCAGCCCCACCCACAGCCTCCTGGAGAACAACAGCCCTGGCCTCTGCCACCAGCTCCATCACTGGCAGGTACTGCGGACTCCCTGTCCTGTCCTGTTAGTCTTGTGCTTCCTCCCACTCTCCTGACTATAGTTTCCTAACCGTCACACTGATAGGTGCCCAGCTCTCACAGGACGGATGGATTCAGATGACCACTTCTGATCATTTTATATAGGCCTCGATCTTCTCATCTGCAAAATGAGATCACAATAATATTCCTGTATCTGTCTATCTATCTATCTATCTATCTATCTATCTATCTATCTATCTATCTATCTTTCTTTCTATCTATCTATCTATCTATCTATCTATCTATCTATCTATCTATCTATCTATCCATCCATCCATCCATCCATCCATCCATCCATCCATCCATCCATCCATCCATCTATCTATCTATCTATCTATCTATCTATCTATCTATCTACCTATCATCTAGTTATCTGTATCTATCTATCTATCTATCTATCTACCTATCATCTAGTTATCTGTATCTATCTATCTATCTATCTATCTATCTATCTATCAATCATCTATCTATCTACCTTTTATGATGAAGACCGACCTGAGACCTCACATATATCAGCAGGAGTTCTATGACTGTGCTGTGCTCTCAGCCTTAGTCTTTCTATTTTGAGATTGTGATTTCACTTAATAACTCAAACTGGTCTTTAATTCACTCTATCACACAAGGTGAACTTGAACTTTGGTCCTCTTGCCTCAGCCTGTTGAGTGATGGGCCTGTGCCAGCCAGCTGCTAGTTCTTTGTCACAGGAGGCTCTTCTGTGCCTTTTAAGATATTTAGTGGTGTCCTTGACCATCCCATGACCAGTACAAGTGTCTTTCTGAACACAAGTGACCACTAAAAATGTCACCAGACATTACTAGATGGGACGTGCCTATCTACCCTTGGTACCACCATCTCCTAGAGTGCAGTGAGGATGGACTGGGGTGTGGGTTAGAAGGGATCCCCACTTGCCTACTGCCTCACCCTTGTGCAGGCAGCCTCGTGACTACATTGCGTCTTTACCTCCGCCCTTCTTCCAGCCCTTCCGCTCGTCCTTCAGTGTGAGCAGGGTTGTTGTAAGGGAACTGTGTTAAGGAAGGAGAAATGTACGGCCTGAAGTTCTGTTCTCATGGTCTGGAATCGTTCCATGCCTGCTGATGGGCTTCCGGGATCCAGGCCCTTGGCCTCTGCCGTCTACTTCCCTCTGAACCCACATCCCTGAAGACAGTGGATCCCAGGGTCTTGTAGACCACTCCTTGTTTAGATATTGAACCAGAAACCAGCTGAGCTGAGATGTCCTTGATGACTTTCTCTACGACCTTGCCACTCAGCCCCTTCCCTAGAGGCTGCTACAAGCGTGTTCGTGTCTGCCTTCAGGTCTTTGGACTTGAAGTGACTTGAAGCAGGGCATATTGGAATGTACTCGGCTGGCAGAGCTGTTTGTCAGGTTCCCTGATTCTCCTGGGAAATGGCTGCATCCCACAGAAAAGGGCTGAGGTAAAGCTGCAGAATGGACAAAGATCTCTGGAGGAAGGAGCCTGGGACTGACAAGCTCAGGGTCCCAAAAGGAAGTTGAGGGCAGGAGACAGAAAAGGAAAAGGAACAGTGGCTTCTGACATTGTCAGCATTACCCTGTTGTGGAGACTGCAGGACCTAGAAGGCAGGCCCACTGCATATTAAAGGGGTCCCCTGCCCACCTGAGCAGGGGACCCCAGAAGAGGCTGGGAATCGCAGGCCTGGAGAAGGAAGGTTTTCTGGCAGGCAGTGTTCTGGGCTCAGACTCTCCTCACCCCGAGAATCTTTGTTCTAAAGCCCTCCAGATAACTGGATGTGGAAGGTCATCATTGCTGGTGTGGTAGTGGCCATCCTGCTACTGCTCGGACTTGTGGTCCTTGTCATCCTGTACCTCAGGAATGCTCGACGAAGAGCCCAGAAAGGTGAGACTGTGTTGTTTTCCCATCAAGGAAACTGACCTGAAAGGCCAGGTGTCCAAGTGGCTTCCTTCTCCTTCACAAGCACAGGCCTGGTGTCCCGGCTCAAAGGGGGCGAGGGGTGGAGGGTAAGGGGTGGGGGCAGGACCAGTTCCACTCAGCTTTCAGTCTGGCTTACCTACTGAACCCCAACCCCCCCACTTATTTGCTAGGATTTTGCATCATTTACTCTTTTCATCTTATTTTTTTATTATTTATTTCATGTGTATGGGTGCTTTGCTTGCACGCATTTCTAGGCATCGTGTGTGTGCCTGGTGCCTATCAGATCGCCTGGAACTAGAGTTATTGAGAGTTGTGAGCCGTTGTGTGGGTGCTGGGAATCAAACCTGGGTTATCTTGAAGAGCGGCCAGTGCTCTTAAGTACTGAGCCACCTTTCCAGCCCTTCCTTTTTTCAACTTTATGATTAGGGACTTGTTAAGTCTCTATAAAGGACTCTCTGGTTGATGATACTGAAATGCATGTTGCTACAATTTTAAAAATTTTTTTTTCTCAGTATGAGGGAGGAAGTGCAGAAAGATATGTAGGCAAAAAAAAATACAAAGTAGCAACTACGTAGAATGAACGAGTCAAAGGATTTAATGTACAACATGAAGGCTATGAGTAAGAACAGTACATCATGCCCTATATTTTCACCAAGTGAGCGGCTTGTAACTGCTCTTGCCACAGGAGGGGTATGGGTGCGCTGGTAGGTTTTTAACTGTCAACTTGACACATCTAGAATCACCTGGGAAGAGAAATTCTCTAGATCAGGTTAGTCTATGAGCCCGTCTGCAGCGGAGGGGAATTATCATGATGTTAGTCAATGTGGTAAACCCAGCCCATGTAGGCAGAACCATTCCCTAGTCAGGGGGTTGTGAACAGAATAAGAGGAAAATGTTAGCTGAGAGCAAGCAAGCAGGATGTGTTTATTCTCTGCTCTTGGCTGTGGGTGTGGGGTGTCTGGCTGCTTGAGTTCTTCCCGAAATGATGAACTGTAACTTGTAATCGTCAGCAAATGTCCCTTCCCTCTCCTGTGCTGCTTTTTTATTGGGATGTCTGCAACGGCAACAGGAATAAAACCAGACCAATCCATCATTCTACATCATTAACCATTTTGTGATGTATGTTCAACACCATATCATATGTAATGTACATCATAGATACACGTTTCAAAGGATACACAGTAACTTTTCTCCCTTTGTGGTACTAAGGACGGAACCGAGGCCCAAAGCGTGTTGAACACACGCTCTATCACTGAACTATGCCCTCAGCTCCCACAGTGAAAACTGAGGGGTGAGGATACGACTCAGCTGGCAAAGTGCTTGATGTATAACAGGAGGACCGGAATCCACTATCCAGCAGCTGTGTAGACACGGGAGCACACTTGTAATCCTAGCATCGGGTAGGCAGAGACAGGTTCATCGGCTTCACGGAATCAGCACGTCCCAGGTCCCAGTGAGAGCCTCTGTCTCAAAAAAACAATGTGGACAGCTCCTGAGGAACACCACTCAAGGCTGTCCTCTGGCTTCTATCCACATATGCACACACATACACACATGCCCACGAATATGCACCCCCTCACACTTACATACTTACACACACCCAAAGTGAATGTGCTACAAAGGGAAAAATTGTTTTCCTTCAGGTCTTTATTATTACTATTATTATTAAGGTTTTTTGAGACAGGGTTTCTCTGTGTAGCCCTAGCTGTCCTGGAACTCACTGTGTAGAGCAGGCTGGCCTTGAACTCAGAGATCTACCCACCTCTGCCTCCCGACTGCTGGGATTAAAGGTGTGTGCCACCACCACCCAGCTTCCTTTAGGTTCTTGAAGGACGTTTTACGCTTCAAAGTTTTGAGTTGTTAGCAGTAATCCCGTACGAGCACTGTGGCCTTCAGCTGACTTCTGTATCCTTTCTTGCTGTTTTGCCCTCTGTGCCCTGTCCATTTATTCTCCACAGGCCTTCCAGATATTTCTGGGGACAACAAGGTTAAATGCATGAGTAGGTCAGGACTCCACTTGTGAATATCATTTTTTCAAGCTCTGAAAAAAATCCTTACAGAGGAGAGAATTTCAAAATTCTATCTGCTTATTTTCCAAATGTTATGCAATCAATTTAGTGGGGTCACTGTGACATTTTCAGAAAACAGCACAGGAATGGTAAAATGCCCAGACTCTGGACACATATTCTGCGTTTTTATTTAGGAGTATGTATGAGTGTGCACACAGGGGTGAGTGTGGGAGAGTGTGTTCATAGGAAATACTTCACACTAAGGGCTTTTGACACAAGGGACTAGAAAGCCAACATCTTACCACACATAACTCCACCAGTGAACGGATTGTACTTAATCTGATGTTTAAATATGGAACTACAGTGAGTGACCTGAAATTGACCGTGAAGTTGAATGGGTTTATGCAGAATAGACACAGGCAGCCAGGCTATCAGGCTTTCTGACTCCTTGGACATTACTCAGTTCTGGGTGCTTGGGAGCTCCCTGGGCAGAAACTACCTTTGGCCAAGCCCTGGCCTCTCCTCCATCAGGGCCCCAGCCTGTTGTTGCCATGGAAAGTAGGGAGGTAGTACATGGGAAGTCTTTCCACTAACTTCCTGGTTTCCTCACAGCTGAGAACGAATGTCACCATATTTATGAAGACTTTCCAGGCCAACAGGAAGAAACCACTATAAGTAGGAAGGACTCTCTCCTGGGACCTAAGGTACCCTAGTTGTCTGGTGCACATCTGTCGTTGTGAACTTTGGTCTGCATTCAGTTTCTATTGACTCTCAGTGGTAGTACACACTCGTGACCGCGCACATCCTCATGACCCACTTCTGTGTTTCCTTTTTGTGTATTTCTTCTCCTTGTGTTCCCGAACTCAAACTAGAGAGACAGGCAGGCAGGCAGGCAGGCAGGCAGGCAGAAACAAAGAGAGAGACAGGGAAAAGATGGGGGGGGGGCAGGTAGAACCAGCTCTGGCCATCACCTCTATGGGAGATAGCTCTTCCTGTGTCTTAGGTCCCTAGCCAGCCTACAGACTATTTACCATTGGTCCAGTCAGTATGGGAACACTTAGTCCTCCTGAGGACTAAATGGTTTGGATAGTTTTGTCTCACCTGCAGACCCAAGACTCCTGGCACTAAAGACCCACAGAATTAGAAGGCTCCAGCCCTCCATATAATGCTAGAATTGGTTTCACGAAATGCGTCTCTAATGAGTCCCCTTTAACTCCACCCTATTCCAGCTTGAATGTGCATAAGATTCACTTGGAGAACTTAAAAGTTTCTTGAAGGGTATGGTGGTGCGGGCTGGTATTTCTAGCACTTAAGAGGCTGAGGCAGGATGGTCTCCAATTTCAAGCCAGCCTGGGCAACATAATGAGACCTAGTCTCACAAACACAAGGCCTGGGGGCTGTAGCTCAGTGATAGTCTTCGCCATGCCTATGTAAGACCCTGTGTTCCATCCCCAACATTGAAAAATATACAAAGTCATGGTTTCTTAGGCCCCCTCCCAGGGTCTTTGCTTCCACAGATTTGGAGTGAAGCCTGATTCCAGTTTGGAACAGGAACCTGGGGAGGCCAGTGCTTCTCAGCACAGTGGCAGGAAAGACAACTTTCCAGCCACCCCTTCCCAGAGGCCCTGCAGACTCAATGCCACATCCCATATCTTTGTAAAGAAATGGCTTATTTATTTTTATTTTATGTTTATGAGTGTTTTGCCTACATGTATGTATGTGATGGGTATACAGTGCCTGAGATGGTCAGAAAAGGGAGTCATATCCCCTGAGACTGGAGTGAATAGACAGTTGTGAGCTGCCATGTGGGTGCTGGGGATTGAACCCAGGTCTTCTGGAAGAGCAGCCAGTGCTCTCAACTATCTCCGATCTCTCCAGCCCGTGTTCTGCATCTTAAACTCCGAGCCTGTCCCTCTCTCTGCCCTACTCTGGTTTCTCACAGGCCGCCGGCCACCTCACTGCTGTTCTTTCAGCAGACATCTGTTTCCTCTGATTCTCAGGCCTTCAATCAGCAGACCCTCTCCAGTGAGGACGCTGAGATCACCTGCTATGCTTCTCTCATCCACCTCAACCACGTGAGCCCTCAGGACTCTGTCTCTAGCAACACCCAGCCCTACCTGAAGCCCTCGCCTGACCCCCTTCTGTCTGTGGAATATGCTAGCATCTCTAGAAACAGACTCCAGTCTTCCACGGCTCCCCAAGAGGTGGAGACCAGGAACTGAGGCTGAGCGCACAGGGCAGAGCATGTAGGCATAAAGGCACATCCCAGCAGAGGAGGAACTTCCTACAGCATAGATGGTCTCAGAATTTTGGGGCCACACTTTCTTCAAGGAAGATGACCCAAAGCACAGTGGAGAGGGCCTGTGGACCCCTGATCTCTCCCCTCTGGAGGCCAGTGCCGCTGGGACGGTCTACGTGGACAGAGACCTGGGCCAGTGCCTCTCGATGACTTGCCTCCCTTCCTGTGGTGACCTCCACTTCCTTCCCCACTGGCTCTTGAAACCCAGGAAGATTGTGCAAGTTCCCCCAGGAACTCCGAGTCAGCGGGGACGTCTGCCCAACCCCAGCTCCTTCCCACACCAGCCTGTTTCTAAAACCATCCTGCTCGGGAACTCTGGTGACCTTGCCAGGAAGAATGCTAAGATGCGGCCAGCGCCCATCAGTGATCTGTCTTCTGAGGCATTTCCAACCACAGCGGAACCAGGGAGCTTCCTTACCACAGCCAGCCGCACGTCTCTGTCAGAGCGCATCCCGGCTCCTCTGCCTTCTGGAGGACCGCCATTCTCTCCGCTAACGGTGTCTACCCCTTCTGTGCCACGTCCACCTTCCAGGACCCCAGCACAGAAGATTCGCCTCTGTCCGCAGCCCCAGGTTCCATGTGGACAGACTGCTCACTGGCGCTCAGACTGGGGGAGGCAGGTTCAGGGAAGGAATGGGATGCTGTGAGTGTGGCCCTGCTCTTGGGGACCCTGCCTCACCCTGATGCTCATATCTTCCTCCTGCAGCACAGATTTGACTGGAAGAGACTGGGTGATTCCTATCCCGGACAGGAGTCCAACTCCGTCTTGCTCTTGGGATCTTTGCTAATGGTCTCACTTGACCTCTGATCTTTCATGACTCTTTTTTTTTTTTTTTTCGAGACAGTGTTTCTCTGTGTAGTTTTGGTACCCATCCTGGGTTTGGCTCTGTAGACCAGGCTTGCCTCGAACTCACAGAGATCTGCCTGGCTCTGCCTCCCTAGTGCTGGGATTAAAGGTGGGCGCCACCACTGCCGGGCTCCTTCATGACTCTTAACAGGACCTTTGCTCTTGGTCTGGGTCTCAGTCTACATGGTCCCTAAGAACCCATTTTTATTGTATGTCCCTTGAATTGGCTCTCCTTTCTATGACTCATCCTGAGGGTTGGGCTCCTCATGAGCTGTCAAAATCCCAAAGAGGTTTCTCAGACTGGAACTCCTAGAGCTGACTAAGCTGTGTTCACTGGACCAGTACTGGTGGATACTTAGGACTGCCAGGCTCTACACTCAAGCTTGAGGATAGAGAGATTGAGTCTAGGATGTAGTTGGGGACACTTGTAATGTGCCCCATGCCTCTGTATGGATGGAGGGTACAAACAACCCTCCATTTTACCATTGTGTTTCTGGTCCTTGCTCCCTCAAGGATCTCTTTGTGTATGTATTGAGGGAGACACGTGAGTGAACAGTGACAGCCATGGCTTATCTGGAGGGATGTATGGGGGCCAGGCCAGGACAGGGGAGCAGATCCTAAGTGACAGAAGCCTCAAGGGGCAACAAGGGACAACGGGCGCAGCTCACTCTGCTGAGAGGTTCGAGGGGAGCAGTTCCTAATTTGCCAGTGGCTCCGGAGAGGACACCGTGAACTTCTCCTTTCTGCTCTATACGTGCTGCCCCTGAAGGCCTGGGCGCCTTTCCAGAGCTGTGCCCTCGGGATGGTGTGCTCACCTCTCCTTACCGCATGCAAGCATGCACGCACGCACGCATGCATCCATGCACCCACAGCAAGACAGCACCCTACACCAGGGGTGTTTGAGGAGAAAAGAGGTGTCTTAGTTTCACTTCCTGTTTTTGTGACAAAGCACCCTGACAAAAGGAATGTAAATGAACCAAGGGTTTGCTGGACTCAGTCAGAGGGTCCATTCCACAAGGGCAGGGAAGTTCTGGCAGCAGAAGCTAAATGTGAACAGCTGAACAATAAAACCCTTAGGGAAAAAAAATACAAACCTATGTGAGCTGGGCAGAGTGGCATACGTCTTTAATGCCAGCCCTCGAGAGGCAGAGGTAGATGAACCTCTGTGAGTCTGAGGCCAGCCTGATCTAGAGCTCCAGGACAGCCAGGGCTACACAGTGAGAACCTGTTCCAAGAAAAGAGTATGTGTGATTTCAGGGTAGAAGAAGATTTCTTGTAAGTCAGCAAAGGCACAAACCATAAATCATATGTTTGACTTTATTAAAACCGAAATCTTTGGTACCAAAGGAGATCCCAGAAACACAGCTACAGGATGAGCTTTAGACGAAGAGCACGATCCACAGTCCACGTCTCTGGGAAGAGATCACCAGCCCAAATTCACAGACATGGCTTTCACTTCATAAGAAGAAGGACGAGATGGTTTTGTGGGAAGCCTGGCCATCTGAGTTTTGTCCCGGAACCTATACAAAGATGGATGGACAGAACTGAGTCCACAAAGTGGTCCTCTCGCCTCCACACATGTGCCATGGTGTGTCCACCCCCAAGCCTCCTCACTAATAATTCTGGGTCAGGCAAGATGTCTCAGTAGATAAAGGTATCTGCTACTGAGCCGGACAATCTGAGTTTGATACCAAGGAGTCACCTAGTGGAAGGAGAAAACTGACTCCCACAGGCCTTCCTCTGACTTCTGACCTCAACATGTGTGCTGTGGCATGCACATGCATGCCCCTCCTCAAAGTAAAGTAACGTGTTTCTTTTTATTGAAAAAGGACAGATCATTTCAGCTGCCATGGAGGGGAGAATAAGCCTCTAAGTAGTCATAAGTGAACGAGGAACCATACAGTTAAATTCACCAGCAACCGCAACCAGAAAAACTCACATCTCAGCCAGAAACACCGATGGCCACCAGGCTGCCCGGGGCCTTGAGACACAGGGCTGGGGTGTGGCCCAGGGACAAGGGTCCTGGAGTCAATCCTCAGGACCATGATATTTATACACATGCACAGGAGCCAGGTCCATAGAGATATATGTAAACAATGCGTACTTTCTCCCTGTCCTCTCCCCTCCCCTCCCCTCTCTTCCCAACCCTCCCCCTCCCCTTCCCTCCCTTTCCTGCCCCTTCTCTCTCCTCCCCTCCCTTCCTCTCCCCATCTCTGTTCCCTTGTGGCTCTGGGAGTCCAACCCAAGGCCTCACACACGTTAGTCAGGAGCTCAATCTCTAAGCTATATCCCAAACTCTGACTTTACATTTGTGGATTCTGAAGGGTCCTAATAATCACTATTGGAAAATGCATCGTTTCCCCAAATGTGGAGGCTCAAATGGTCCTTTTTCCTGTAAAATCACTTTGAGTCTGTATGGATATCAGGTTTCTAGAACATCAATATTTATACAACAGAGAAAACAACATTTAACTATGGACATGGGATAAAAAAGTCAAACAGCTCAAACATAGCGTCACGTATAAACTTCAGCGGGAAGGAAGGTCGATGTAAATTCTACCTTACACGATGTCAGAGAGAACAGGGTTTTCATTTCGTGGATTCCAGCCATCTTTCTTCTCCTTTGCACTCTCTGTTTTCAGATATGGGGTTTGGCAAAGCTGCGGTGCGTGGAAGGTGCAGATTCTCTGTAGGTCTCTGTATGCTTAATTAAGACACTCTGATGGGCCAGCCTGACTCCATCTTAAGAGTAAAAGCCATCTTGTTACAAGGTCAAAATAAGTTCATTCCTGTTTTCTGTAAAACTTAGATTTAACCAGGTTTTGACCTGTTTTCTGGAATTTGACATGTTCTACCCTATAGTCCAACCATGATGATAACATGTTCAGCCAAGTTCCTACACAACCAATATTCCTCTGGAAAGCCCCCAACCCTTGAAGACTCCCTACCTAGTCTTGCAGATTTTTTGGGTCGGGGTATATAAGCCCCACTTTTCCTATATTCAGTGCTATTTTCTCACACCCCACTTTAGGTTTTCTCAGCCCTGTCTGAGAAAATAAAGCTTGCTTATTTTGACCAAAGAATTCGGGTCTTTACACTCATTCTCTAGGATTAACAATCAGAGGCCCCAACCCAAATTCTGAAGCCAGACCTTCGCTCTGCGACTCCGGACCAGAACGCTGCCTCCAGAGGAGGTGTGCGCCTTGACCATGTTCCAGGGCTCTGAAGCACACTTCCGAGGGGGCGGGTGTTGGAGCAAACTGCTGCCCTAACAACAAGCAGCAGACACCTGTCTGAGGAGGCTTCCATCCATAAGTCAGAGGCATCTCCTCTGTGACATCTGTGCTTATGCTGGGGTCCCGTCTGGGAGGCAGAGAGGAACCCGAGGAGGTACAGGTATCCAGTCCAGGGCACTAGCAAGCTCGTTTGCGCTGCCCGTCTGATTTTTTGTGCCCGATTCTTGGTCCCCTGTGTTTTGTTAGCCTCCCGCCAGGGCACCGGTGAAAAGTCACTTTGCCTGCCTGCTTCTTAGATGCCAGGGACGGAGATGGAACTCGGTCAAGCCAAGTTAAACAGGAATGATGCTGTCCACAGACTTCCGCACAGCGCCCACTTGCTTTGCCCTTGGTCTGCGCTAGGGGCTGGTTGGGGTGACTTGCTCTAAGGAACACGGCAGCAGGCACGCTGTCACTCAAGGGCATGAGCCCCAAAGTTTGTGGGCCGGCCCCCATGATGTGTGCGTGTGCGTGTGAGTGTGTGCGTGTGAGTGTGCGTGTGCATGTGAGTGTGTGTGTGTGTGTGTGTGTGTGTGTGTGTCCGCGCGCGCGTGTGTACCAACTACACAGCTCTTTGGCTAGGCTGCATTCCCTGTTCTCAAGTTGCTCTGGTCTTCTGGTCTTCCCCACCCCCACCCCACCCCCACCCTCCTCACTTCCCCCCTCCCCCCTCCCCCCTCCCCCACCCATCACTGAACTCAATTTAGTGGGGATTCAAGTGTCTTTAGATGTGAATAATATTGAAATATTGTTCTATACACTTCTACTTTATTGAAAAGCTGGCTCTGGTGTTGGGTTATGGCTCCCCTTCTCTAGACCAAAGCATGATTTGTTAAAAGTTTCCTGTTTGTCCTATGACAGTTGAGCCGGCTACTTTTAAGATGGGGGAAAAAGAGAGCAAAACAAAACAGTCAAATAAATAAACAAACAAACAAATACATAAATAAATAAATAAACAAACAAGCAAATACATAAATAAATAAATACTGCAGGTTTCACTTGAATTTTAAGACTTTTGCTAAAATATAAACTTTACCTCAAGATTCATGAAACTATCATATGAACTTTCTGTACCTCCATGTATGTAAATTATTAGGTACTGTTAAAGATTTACAGTCTATAACAAAAGGCTACTTACAGCTTGTAACAAGAAGCGTTGATAACTAAAAATCTATTCATGGATAATTTTTAATTTACTACAACATACTGCATACATGATTTAAGCTTAACTCTTGTTTGAAAAAATTGGGAAACAACACTAGAAGACTATAATAAAGATGTAAATAAAAACCTCCAATAATTTTTATTCCTGAATCAAGGTAACATAAGTGAGGTTGTATTTACTATGGTCAATAACTATTTGCTCTTAAAAAACAAAAACAAAAACAAAAATCTACATAACAGGTTTTCTGGATGTCAGCTTTATCTCAAATGTCATGTACTGAACCAAAATATTTATCCTTAAATGTCCTTAGATTCATTGAGTCTGCATTTATCAGACCAGAGATGCTGTCACTTAATACATGCAAAAATTCTCCTATTAAGTTTTGACAATTCTAGTTTACGCTTTAAATAGAGGACTAAGCCTAAAAAATAAATCCACTAAAAAGTCAAGACGAAAATGCTGGCAAAGCAAAACCAAACAGGAGAGGAGATAAGAGAGACCGTGTCGTGGAAAAACGCCAGCCAGGCCCCTCCTGGCTTAGGGCTGCCCACCTCTCTGGCCAAAGTTGGATGCCAGCCTGACAGTCACCAGCAGGGACAGCACCCCTAGTTGGGTCTCCCGGTTAAAATATAACTTAGAAGAGCCAGCAGAGGTTTAATGCCACGAGATAAGGACTGGCCAGGGTTTTGGAGAGACAAAGATGGCAAAAATCTATATTATTCCTGATAGATTAAAAAAAAAAAATAAGCTAAAGAGTTAGGGCCACAACTGTAAGCTCAAAACCTTAAGGTATTTTCTTTTTGATAGAGCACGCAAGCCCAGCTGAAGTTTGTCACTGTGCCTAGCAAGCATCTCCCTCTGCCCCATGGGTTGCTTCCCCTTTGTTATTTTTACACACACACACACACACACACACACACACACACACACACACACACAGAGGAATTTTGCTGCCCAACATTGCCAGAATGTTACATGAATGATTTCTAGCAGCCTAGATATCTACAAATATTCATGTGATTTCATCACCCGAGGAGCCAATGAAACCTTTAAAAGGTTCCCATAGAAGCAGGCTCCTAAACCAAGGGTCTGGATGAAGATGGATGAAAGGGCTCCAGAGCAAACAGCAGGAAGAAGATGGATAAAGGACAAAAAATAGAAGAAACTGAGAGGGGAATGAAGATCTAAAGACTGTTGGTCCCGTGGGGCACATCAGAGCAAGGACGGCATTTTAAAATCTGTCTCGCTTTGAAACAAAGACATTGTTTTAATTGATAGAGGCCATTTGGATTACACTTCCTGCCATAGTTCATCCTTCTCAGATCTCTGATGGCGTTGACGGCTAACTATAACTTTATTGGTTTAACAGGAGCTGCCTGGCCAGTACAGTTCATATAAGAGAATCAGGCCTTGCCTTCCTACAGCCATTAGGTCTCCTGAGGAGAAAGGTAAACTCACAGATGGGGTTGCCTTGCTGACAGACTTCATGCTGAAGGATAAACATGTTTCAGGAACAACTTCTTACTATCCCTTTATTTAAAGGAACTTGCTTTCCAATGATTGCTCTCAGTAATCAATCGACTATTTCTCGTGGCAAATGATTGGATAAAAAATGCTTTTAAATTTATGTAAGTTCTGGAAGTCTAAGAAAATATTCTAAAATAAATGTTCTAAAAGTCTGGGGATATGAAAACTTAAACTATAAAGGTCTAGGGAAATGATTTAAGATACATAAACACAAGTTACTCTATACTATTACACTAAGATTTTAAAGGTTCTGATAAGCTGAAAAAGCACTGAGTACTATTATCAGTCACAAGCCAAAGATTTTAAATTTCCTCTGGTTGTCTTTTGAATACAGACTTGAAGATCCTTCTCATCATGCTAAAAACATCTCTGTCCAATCTATATCCATTCCTCTGGACACATACACACACAAAAAGAATGTTTGTGCTTTTAAACCCAAAGCCAGAGCTTTTGCTATGACTCAAAACCACGAGTCTACTCCAGCTCTCTACAGGTACCTGTTAGCTGTTTTTTTTGTTTTGTTTTGTTTTGTTTTGTTTTTTCTGAAATATAGATCTCAGTACAGATTGCAAGCAATGGTAATGCTAATGTAGTTACAACTTTTATCTTTTTTATTACACTTAAAGATTCATATAAATTTCAAGGAGTCAAAACTTGAATCCACCTGTCACAGGGCAAATGGATCCCAGATAAGTATTCTGTCATGTCGATCCACAACCCAAGCTTCCCTGCCTGCTGCCTCCTCCTAAAGGGAAATCTCAAAAGGTAAGATATTCCTTTAAGATCCTCCCCTTTAATCTCTGTCCCCAATCTACATCTGTCTCTGCAGATGACCAGTCAGCTGACAAACACCATCCAGATATCAGCTGTTGGATGATAAACTGTTCCAAAGGTGATAAACACCATGCCAGTCCCAGGAAGTCCCTACAAAACCGGAAAGCCCCGGACTTGCTGAAAGCTGATGTGAACCAATCCAGCTGATGTGATAGCTCCCTGTCTCTTCAGCTGGGTCAGCTAACCAGACGCTTTTGATGAATGCCCCATTATCCTGATCCCCTCCTGGCAACTGACTAATATTTCAGCCTTCCTGGGCCCCGACAATAAAGTCTTAATTTCAACAGGAAGCAGTTAAGAGAATACACCAACCCTTGTCTTCAACAAAAGCTGAAATGTTACATTCAAAGGAAATTTCCTGGCAAGGGAGACAAAATGTGTGTGTGTGTGTGTGTGTGTGTGTGTGTGTGTGTGTGTGTGTTTGTGTGTGTGTGTGTGTGTGTGTGTGTTTGTGTCTCCTACTGTCATATCAGGAAAGGTATCTATTAAAACCAAATAGACAAAGAACTACCAACAGGTAGGTTCATTAGCTAAAATAGTTCTGCAATATGATAAGACACTTGTTCTGTGGAATGAAGAGGATAGCTTTTAGGAAAAAATTATTCTTTATATGTTAACCAATCAGATGTAATTAGAGAGACTAGCCATGATACAAATTTTGTCTCTTGCCAAATAGAGAAAGCTAAGATACTTGCCCTCTAATGGGATTATTAGTCCACAGAACAAATACAAATGACCATTCCCTGTCAAGGATTTGAAAGGGACGTATAAGATAAGGAGGGAATGATGGACCAACCTGACTCTGTCTTAGGATTAAAGATCTTGTTACAAGATCAAAATAAGTTCATTCCTGTTTTCTGTAAAACTTGGATTTGGCCAGGTATGGAATTTTCTGGAATTTTCCATCTTCCACACCCTGATAAGGTATTTTTCCAAGTAATTTTGAGATGTTCAGCCAAGTTCCTGCATAATCAAAATTCCTCTGGAGATCCCCAAACCCTTGAAGACCCTCTAGTCTTGCAGGGTTTTGGGGTTATATAAGCTCCACTTTTTCCCATGTTCAGTGCTATTTTCTCAACCCCCACTTTCGGTCTGACGGAAAACAAAGCTGCTTAATTTGACCAAAGAGTTTGTGTGATGGTCTTTACCCTTGTTCAGCTGTGTGAGTGTGCTTGGAGGTGGAGGGAGCTCTGAGGACAGGGTCTGACTCTGTCACCACCCGGCCAGAGGGCAGAGGCAAAGCCACCGGGATAACAGAGGCTTGGGAAGTGGGGAACAGGGTGCGAAGAGGCAGGAGAGGAGTGATGGCAGTCTCTCTCTCTTTTCAAAATATTTATTTATTCATTCATTCATTTATTTATTTATTTATTTGAGTGATTTATTTGTAATACAGAAGAAGACATCATTTCTCATTATCAATGGATGTAAGCCACCATATGGTCGCCAGGAATTGAACTCAGGACCTCTGTAAGTTCAGGAAGTGCTCTTAGCTGCTGAGCCATCTCTCCAGCCCTGATGGCAGTCTCTTTGTGATGGGGATGCTGAGAAGGAGGACTTGAGACCACACTGCAGTATTGCTCTAGTTTGCTCTCTGTTACTGTGATAAACACCTGACCAAAAGCAATCTGAGGAAGAATGAATGTATTTGGCTCACATTTTCCTATTACAATCCATCACTGAGGGAAGTCAGGGAAAGAGCTCAAGGCAGGAACCTGGGGGCAGGAACTGAAGCAGAGGCCATGGAGGAGTGCTGCTTACTAGTTTGCTTCCCTGGATTTCTTGTATATCCTAGGAGACCGCCTACCCAGGGGTGGTACCACCCTCAGTGAGCTGTGTCCTTCCCACACCAATCATTAATCAAGAAGATGCCCCACAGAACTGCCTACAGGCCAATCTTAAGAAGACATCTTCTCAATTAAGCTTCCTCTTCCCAGATGACCCTAGCTCATGCCAAGCTGACAAAGAACTAGCACAGGTATGTAGCCTCTGATGAGGAGAAGTCTGGTGGCCAGTCTGGGGGAAACTAGTTCTGAAGGAGTTGGGGAATAGCAGAACTCCAAAGAGAGAGCATGGGCGTGGCTTGGTGCCCCCAGATCTGAAAAGTTCTGAAGCTTTTGTTGAGTTAATGAAAGGAGAGAATTCAAAGAAGGCAGAAGCTGCTGTGGACAGAGGAGAAGCAGCGGTGTGCCGCAGATGAGCTGCTGTGGTAGCAGAAGACCCTGTCAAGCTGGCATCTCACTCCAGTCACAGTGTCAGTCAGTGAGGAGGCTCTGTCTTAGTCAGGGTTTATTGCTGCAAAGAACACCCTGGCCACGGCAACTCTTCTAAAGGAAACATTTAACTGAGGCGGCGGCTTACAGTTCAGAGGTTCAGTCCGTTATCATCATGGGGTCCAGCATGCAGGCAGATGTGGTGCTGGAGCTTGAGAGTCCTACATCTTGAGGCAACAGGAAGTTGTCTGACACACTGGGTGGTATCCTGATCATAGGAAACCTCAAAGCCCGCCCCCCACAGTGACACACTTCCTCCAACAAGGCCACACCCACTTCAACAAAGCCACACCTCCTAATAGTGCCACTCCCTATGAGATTATGGGGGCCAATCACACTCAAACTAACAGAGACTAGACTCTGCTCCACACAGCACCCAAGTTCCTTCCCACAAGTGTGCCTGTCACCTTCAGAACTCCGGAGCCTCTGTGAGACCCGCTCCATCTGGGCAGCATATGAGAAGAGAGAGGAACATGCAGGGTCGTACCAGACGTTCTATGGGCCAGGCCTGGAGCTGGCAAACTTCATTTCTTGTAGAACACAGTGTGTGGCCAGCTCTGGCTACACAAGAAGGAGGATGCAGGCTAGCTGATTTCTTAGGAGGACACTAAACAAATCTATCCTCTCTTTCAGGAGTTGTTTTAAAATAGTAGCTCTTAAGGAAGCCTTCTCCAGGTCCAGACAGTGAGTCTGTCTTCTTTTCTGGTGGTCCTGCACATGTGTTTTGGACAAGGTCTTACACACAATGTTACACAACACATGATCTTAACCAGTACCACTGTTTTAAGTGGTAGAATTCAGGACCGTGTTTTGCTTTTTAGAGTGATTTTTAAAGTATTTTTACGCAGGTATTAAGTATGATCTTTATAGGCTTTAAAAATGTATAACATGTTCTATGTACACAGACATATAAATCTATGTACATCATCTATCTATTCCCTCTTAAAACTGTGCCTCACTTAAGCATGGCAGGCGACCTGGGTCACCGGCTGTGGTTGCAGATCTGGTATTCTGACTACCTCAGAAGTATTTACCAAGCTGAGTATGGGGGCCCATGCTGGTAATGCCAGCACTCTGGAGGCAGAAGAGAGGGCATCTGTGTGAGCTTTAGGACAGCCTGGGCTACGTTAAGAGACTGTCTTAACAAACACAAAAACAAACCAAAGAGAAGTGTTTACCGTAACTTTTGATAACACCCATGTGTGTCCTGTGTGTTGGCTACTTCATAAGTGTGGTTATAACTTGAGTTATAATTTACACACATGGGTCTTTAAATTTTAATTTTTCTAAGTTGCTGTTTCAAAATCTCCCCTTAAAGGTCTTCTAGTTTCATTTTTCAGCATCCAATTTAAGGATGATTTTTGCTTGCTATTTGAATTCAGAATCAAATGATAATTTCAGGGTGGATGGTCCAAAAACTTTAAAAATACTTTAGGATGGTTTGTAGGTTAGACAAGGTCAGGATGGCCTTGGTTCCGGAGTATCTCTTGCCACTATGAGGGTTGTGACCCAGGACTGGCTGGGCGTCCTGGGGAATCAGCGCCATCGTGCGGGCGGTCCACTCGGGCTGGCACCGACAGGGCGTCGTGGGGAAACAGCGCCACCGTGCGGTGGTTCTCTGGGACTGCTGGTGAGAACTGGCCCTTGGAGAAATCTGCTGCTTTACCTTCAGTAAAGCCGGCATTCATTGCTAACTCTCTCATGAAGGCATTATTCCTCCCTCAGGACAGAACGAGCCTTTAGGCGGCAGATCTCTGTGCGCAGGGCATCCTGCCTTCTGGGTATGCCACCTCCAGGCACCTCCACATGTCCGGCAGTGGAAGCTCTCTGAACTCTCTCTCCTCACAGAGACTTCATCACCACCATGATCAAGGACATCGTTAGCCGTGAGTGGACTACTAGATCTTCAGTCCCTGTCACCTTCCTGGGGCTTGGAAGAAGAGCTGAAATTACCAGCCCTCTTAGCCCGAGGCTGGTTCCCCTGGTGACCAGTCCCCATCTTGATGCTACCTCAGATCCTGCCAAGGGGCTCCTACCACTTAGGAAGTTTAAGAGTTCCTGTCAGCTGTTCCCCATTCAAAAAACTACAAATATTGTAGGAGAGTGAAAAACCCCAAATGCTGAACAAAGTACTTTCCTGGGAACCCCTATGCAGTTGGGGGTTCTGACTCAAGAACTGATGTAGAGACCTGATATCATAGTGTCACAAAAGCACCTCATAAGAGAAGTACAGGCAGACAGACAGACAGACAGACACACACACACACACACACACACACCGGGGGGGGAGGGTTTGGGGGGAGAGAATGAATTCAGGGGCAAAAGTGAGGAGCAGAGGAAGGAGGAAGGAAGGAAGAAGGAGAGGGAAGAGGCAGGCAGACGGGCAAAGAAACACGTGACCCTGGCGGAGTTCCAACTTTGCGAGTAATTTGTCTGTCTTCTCGGAGTGTAATAAGCAAGTCTGAAGGATGAGAGAGCGCTCAGAGTGACGCCAGCTTCAAAGGCACGCTGTGGGCCAGAGCACTGGTGTCGCTGTTCTGTGACTTTCGTGCCATGACGGGAAATACAGCGGATGAGCTGTTGAGACTCTGACGCTGCTGTCTGGGGGTGGGGTTCTCTGTGAGAGAAAGAAGGGTGTTAAGCAACTGCGTGTGTGGTTCGGATTTTCTTTTTTATGAATTAATTTATTATCCGGGGGGGGGGGAGCCACACTTGACACAATATGCTTGTAGAGAGATCAGGTGAACAACCTTGCAGCATCGATTCCCTCTGCCCACTTTCCGGGTATTCCAGGGATTGAACCCAAGCTCTTAGGCTTGGGCAACAAGAGCCTTTAATTGCTGAGCCGCCTCGATGGCCCTAGTCCTGGTTCTCTATTGAAAATATCTGTACAAACAAACAATTAGTCAATGACTGGATGCAGTCCTGTAATCCCAGCACTAGGGATGTGGAGACAGGAGGAGCAGGAGATCACAGTTATTCTATGCTATAAAGCAAGTTCGAGGCTATGTAAGACCTCCATCTTAAAAAAAAAAAAAAAAAAAAAAGAATTGTTAAGTGTTCTTACTTCCACCCACTAAAAAAGCCTGGAGTCAGTGACTAACCCGGTAACGAGGCTGCGTAGCACCCAGGGTGTGGTGGTCGCAGCTCCATTTCTGTTGCCGTGATAAAATACCCTGACAAGGTTTACTCAGCTTACAATTCCAGGCTCCAGTTCATTGTTGCAGGGAAGTCAAGGTAAGGACTTGAAACAGCCAGTCACATCCAGGGTCAAAGATAGAGAGAGAATAAATAAGTGCAGGATCCTTGTGTTCAACTACCTCTCTTTACTCACATAATCCAGGATCCCCTACCTAGGGAATGGTGCCGCCCACAGTGGGCTGGGTCCTACTACATCAGTTAACACAGCAAAGACAATCATTCCTCTTCCACAGGCATGCCCACAAACCAGCCTGATCTAGACAATCCCCAACCCCCATGAGACTGTCTTCTCAGGTGATCCTTGGCTGTATCAAGTTAATGGTTAAATACACCTCAGAGGTCTTGAAATACTGATTCTTTTTTTCTTTGGGGTCAGGTCCTCCCTGTGTATCTCAGGCTGGCCTTGAACTTGGCAATCTTCCTGCTTTGGCTTTCCAACTGTTGGGATTACAGGCCTCTGCTATGACATGTGATAGTGTTAATTGTCAACTTGGTAGACTCTAGAACTGCCTTGGGGCAGGCCTTGGAGCCTCATTGTAGGGGATCATCTTAATTACATAAATTTAATTGTGGGCAGGACCATTCCTGGGGTTTGGGGTCCTGAACTGAAAAAAGCAACAAAACAAACAAACAAAAACAGGGAAAGGGAGCTGAGCACTGGAAGGCATGGATTTGTCTATCTCTGTTCCTTGACTCCGGGTGTGATGTAACAACTCTCAAGGCCCAAGCACCAGGGCTTCCCACCACAATGCACCATTATCTGGGACTGTGAGCCAAGTAAATCTTCTCTCCTTTTAGCTATTTTTTTTCTGAGTATTTTATCACAGCCACGGGAAAAGACACTAAGACATCGCCCTGGCATTAAAATATCAATTTTCACTAAAAATAGAAACAATATTCCCCCAAATGGACTGGCCCAAGTCTAGCAAGAAGTGAACAAGCCATCTTGTCACTGAGACATCTTGTCACGCTAGATGGTAAGGAGCCAGAAGGGAAGGACACAGGAACTAACCAGGGTTGAGCGATTCCCATGACAACAAATGCAAAGGCCACATGTTGCTATAATGTCAGGAGTGGTGGTCGCCTTTAATCCCAGCACTTCAGAGACAGGCAGGCGGGTCTCTGTGAGCGTGAGGCCGGCCTGGTCTATAACAATGAACCTAAATGTATCAAATCTATTTAAATTGTTCATTTATACCTATGTGAAAAATTAAAAGATATTAACCGCAATTAGAGCTCCAATAGAACAGTACAGCCGTGGAGAATTCACCAAACCAGATCTGCAAGCCTTCCCAGTTCTGGCAACTTAAGGAAGTGTTGGGGCGGGGGTGGGGCAGGGGAGAGCGACATTGGGGGTGTGAGTCAGCAAGCCACACTGTATGGAGCCCTGCAGGGTAAACCATCTGGTTTCCTTAGCAAATAAAACGCAAAGGAGGGGAAAAGCAGAAGGGAACTGGAAACGGAAACAGAGATACCGCGCTGACCAGTGCGCATCCCTACTTTCTTAAACTATAGAATGCATATGGCATTGTGGGGGCGTGGGAGATGGCTCTGTCCTCGTGAGTGAGGACCTGAGCACGGTCTCCAGAGCCTACACAGATTGCCGGGTGTAAACATGCACGTTTTTCCTTTGTTTCATGAGAAGACACTTGGTAAGGGACACATGTGCAACAAGGGATGGATAGGTCTAGATTGCAAAATTCATAAAATAACTGGATTTTAAAGCGCTAACAGGCTAAAAATATTTTCTGTCCTCATACTCTTAGGTCAGAATGGATACATCATTAAACATGTTGTCATCCATTGTAGATAAAATTATGTAATGTAACTCTTTAATTATTAAAGTTAGATGCAGACATTGGTGGAAAAGACCAAGGCACGGCAGTGTACACTTACAATCCCAGCTCTGGGCAGGGGGCATGGGTGGGTGAATCCCTGGGGCTCACTGACCAGACAGTGTAGCCCAATGGGTGAATTTCATGCCAAGAGAGAGACTCTTCCTCAAGGAAAGACACCTTTGGTCTACACACACACACACACACACACACACACACACACACACACACACACGACCCAAGAAGGGCTCCTATCCATGATTCAGGGCCACTCCATACATTAGACCCACCCTGGTCTGTTTGTCGTGTTGTGGAATACTGTCTTCTACTCCCCAGGAGTTCCCATCTCCAGATGCGCTTCCCATCACATGGCCCATCACAGGAGGAATGAGCAGCCACAACCATGAGAACAGACAGAGAACTGTGCCAGAACTGAAGCTGGGTAACGCAGCCGCAGGCTCCCAGCTTCTTTCCTCAGGACCTCTGCCATGGCTCTGTTTCCAGACTGGAATGCCTTCAGATGTCCTGAGCTCCATCTCTGACTCACTAGACACCTTTGTGCCTTGGCTCACATAGGACTCTGTGCCTGGACCGTCCTTCATGGACACTCTACCTGTGGAACCCTATCCTCTACAACTCCAGGAAATGCCAGGTCTGTCCCACTAGGTGGTCAAAGTTCAAGACTGGGCTGTGTAGCCATGTGTACATGGGAGACACTCAGCTCTGCAGAGGAGGAAGTTCCGAGGCAACCAAAGTGGCTCCCCTCTGTTGTAGAGAATTATTCTCTGAGCGAGACAGCTGCCATCTTCATCAGATAAATAAGCTTTGCCTGCTTGCAGAGTCCATCATGACTGGGCTTGTGGGTTGTTGACATATCTCCATAGAAGGAGGGGGTAGAGAGGGTCATTGGAGGCCGCTTGAGTATCCAGCCATTCCTCCAAGCCACCTGTATGCAATTCTTCTCTAATTGTATGTGGCCTTGGAGTCTTGGGGAGGGACTATAGTGTACAGCTCGAGGAAAGTTACCTGGGGAGGGGTTCCATCCATATGACCACAGGGAAGCCATCACACATACTCCATGAAGACTTCCTAGTGCAGCTGATTCAAGGCCACCCATGCCCCCACCTATAACCCTGCCCGTCACTCATGCTCTGTAAGTAAGCCTAATAGACTCACTAGCGGGGGCTGAAGAGATGGT
This sequence comes from Peromyscus leucopus, assembly GCF_004664715.2. Classification (NCBI taxonomy): domain Eukaryota; kingdom Metazoa; phylum Chordata; class Mammalia; order Rodentia; family Cricetidae; genus Peromyscus; species Peromyscus leucopus. The sequence continues at coordinate 4,267,339 of NC_051084.1, read as the reverse complement.
TCAGTGGTTAAGAGCACTTGCTATTCTTCTAGAGGACCCAGGTTCAGTTCCCACCACCCATATAGAGCCTCACAAGCTCTCAGAACACCAGCTCCTTGGAGGTCACCTACATGCACACGGGGCACATACAGAAAGACAAAACATCCGTATACATAAATAAAAATAAACCTAAAGTAAATAAACTCACTGATCTTGGTCTTAGTTACTTTTCTGTTGCTATGATAAGACACCATGAGCAAGAAAACTTAAAGAAAAAATTTTTTGCTTGGGGCTTACAGTTTCAGAGGGCTGGAGTCCATGACCGTCATGTTGAGGAGCATGGGAGCAGGTAGGCATGGCGCTGGAGCAGTAACCGAGAGCTCACATCTTGAGACACCACCATGAGGCAGAAAGAATTCACTGGGGTGTTGGGACCAGCTGACCTGTAGACCAGTACCTGAATAGGAGAGTGAGGATTAAGAAAGAAAGAGATAAGAGACAGATGATAGAATTGAGAGGGCTCTCAGTGAATACTGCAGCAGCCCCAAATTTATTTCTAAGTCTTTTTATACCCAAAGCAAGGGGCTCAAAAGACCTTCTTACCATGGTTCAAGGAACAAACAAGAATAAACACCTGCTTAATCTCAAAACATCTGGTAACCATGCCTTTGGCCAATCATCCTGTTATTCAGCCTTAAGGAGCAAAGACAAGCTTGAACTCTCTGACTCCCACACTGGGGGCGGTATGGGTTTTTGAAACCTCTAAGTGACATCTCTGCCAACAAGGCCACACCTCCTAATCCTTCCCAAACAGTTCCACCAACTGGAGACTGAGTAATCAAACGTAGGAGCTTATGGTAGCTGGAATAAGAATGGCTCCATGGGCTCGTACATTTAGATGCTTATTTGAAAGGATTGGGAGGATTACAAGCTCTCAGCTATTGCTCTCACACCTACCTGCAGGCTTCATGCTGCCATCATGATAATGGGTTAAGCTTCTGAAACTGTAAGCAAGCCACCATTTAAATGCTTTCTCTTATAAGAGTTGCCTGGTCATGCTGTCTCTTCATTGCAATGGAATACTGACTAAAACAGGGGCCTAGTCTCATCCACACCACCACGGTTCCCCAGCGTGAATCTTGATGGAATCTTACTTTGTCCTTTAGACCTTATGAGGAGGGGGTAGATGCTGTTTACGTTTCTCTAGGGAAGGGATTCTTGAAACACACTCAGAGATTGCCCATTTCCCCATCTCCAGCTGATTAGGGTAAAAGACACAGTTAACCCTTGCATCTGGACCCTTGATTGCAGGAAACCACCTTTAGCCCCTGATAAATTTGCTTATCACCAACTGTCCCATCCTACAGGTGCATGAAACGAGGCACGGAGAGGTTACAGGCCTGCTCACACACAGCAAACAGGAAGTCTGGCTCTGGTCTACGTCCTTAGCTGCTGCCTTACCCAATAGGGTTGTGATCAGGAGCTGGCGGCATGCCAACCTCCTAAGAAGCAGCTGTCCTCCATTCGGGAAGAGGCTGGCACCGGTGGACATGGCAGACACCCTGGCTATAGTGTGAGAATAACAACCCCGATGAGGTTCTGCAAGGAGATGAAGCCATCTAAAAACCTGACTGGTGACAGCCTTGCAGGGCCACCCTGGCAGGAGGGCAGCTGACCTTCAGCCGGCACTGTGGAGACTTCCTTCCCTTCCTTCCTCATGCCCTCCTTGAATCATAGCGCCTACCCTAGTCCTGACTCTTGCTCAATCCAGGAGCGCAGTTCCTGTGGGCTGCGCCTGACTGGCTTGGTCCTCTCTTTTCTGCACTTCAAGGGGAAGGCGAGATCTTGGACAAGGGACTCCCACATCTGTCCCCTCTGGCTGGCTGAGGAAGGGTGCCATGGGGCCTCTCCACCTGTCTCTCCTGCTGCTGATCACAGGTGGGACCCACCCTCTACAATGCTTTCTTTTCCTCACCTTCCTTGAGCAAATGGCTGGGCGGGGGTGCGGATGTTATGGAGGGGACTGCGAAGGAGGCTGGAGTCCCAGCATGCTCAGTGTCCCGCTTAGCTCTGCTTTTCTCCCCCACCAGCCCGTGTTCTTCACACCATCCTCCCCAGGATTAACCCCCACGCATGGGGAGGGTTGAGGGGCTGCTGGACTTGGTCACTGAAGGAGTCGTGAGGGTGGCACTGGCCGTCAGGTGGGACCCGTGGATGCACTTAAGCATAAGTGGGGTGGCAGAATGGGAAAGCAGGAAAAAAGAGGGGAGACTTGGGGTTTGCAGCCTCCTAAAGCCCAGCCCATATTTGACCTCAGCCTTCAGTGGGAGGTGGGGATGCTGGAGACTCTACCACTGAGTACTCAAAAATGACAGACTGCTCCTCCCGCTGTGGGCTGGGTGCCTCCTACTGCTGGAGAGTAATGGGCAAACCCAGGTGAGAGAGGAGGCTGCCCTGTGCCTTGTTCCTGCAGCGTCTGGACGTGGAGGGAGCTGTAAGGTACCTTAGCCTGCCTGGAGGCAGAGGGATGGAGGGGCTGGTGCGTGGAGAGAACACACACAGGAGGTCTCTGGTCCCAAAAGGAGCAGGCCACCAGCTCCTCTATCCCGCCTTTCATGTTTCCATCTCAGTAACAGCTGGAGACAAGACGCAAGTGGCAGAAAGTTTGGGGGAACCCTTGTCCTCCTGCCCCGGCCACAACTTGGCGGGTGCTCCAATGCCACCAACCTTACCCCAAGAGGATCCCCAAAATAGCAGCCTCATGTCTCCCCCCAAAATAGCTTTGAGACAAGTCCTTCCTAAAAGAGGAACAGAGCCACAGAAACAGGGAAGCTGGGAGTTAAAGGTTAGGAAAGTCGAGCCATCCAGTGTGGATGACTGAAGGAGTACAAAGAGGCAAGGGCAGGGAGGTGGCCATCCCAGACCCTCAGGGAACCAGCCTGAGCTCCAAGGATCCACTAACCTGTTCTCCTGAGATGAAGAAGGGAAAAGAGACAACCTGGTCCTACATGACAGCAGAGAAGGTGTCTAAACTAGAACCAGAGGGGCTTTAGGAACAAGATATGGCTTAGTCAAAACAGCGCTTGCCTTCCAAGTGTGAGGACCTGCATTTGACCCACGGAACCCTGAGAAAAGGCAGGTGTGGTGGCGTGTGCCTGTCTCCTAGGAATGGAGGCATGGGAGGCAGACACAGTCAGATCCCTAGAAGTGCTCAGGCCGACTTGGTCTACGTTGTGAAGTTCCGAGCAGCATTAGAAGTTATTGTTTTGTTGCTGTGGCAAACTATCACAACTCAGTGGAAGGAGGGTCTGTTGGGCTCACAGTGCCGGGGTAGACAATCCATCCTGGAGGGGAGGCATGGCGGCAGGGGCAGCTGGTACATTGCAAGCTTTGTCAGGAAGCTGGGAGACGAGTGCAGCTGCTGGGCTCTCTCTCTCCTTTTGAGGTAGTCGGGAACTTTGGCTGCTCATATTCAGGGTGGGTCTTCTCACACCAGTGAACTGAGTCCAGGTACTCTCTCATCAATATTCCCATGGGCTAACTTGATCTAAAAAGTCCTCACAGGCAAGCTCAGAAGTTTGCCCTCTCGATGATTCTAGAGCCTGTCAAGTTGACCATGAATGTTAACTATCTTGCACACTGGTAAGACACCCTGTTTCAAGCAAAAAGTGGAAGGTGCCTGGGGACCAGAGCTTATTCTGATGACCACGTGCACACTGTGCTCCCTGCATCCCTGGAGGTGACTCCAAAGGTGTCTGGGAAGCATCGTAAGAAAATCAGATCCTAGATCCCAGCTGTGCCACTCTCCCTCGAGACCCTAAGCTCTTTAAGGGCAGGATCCTGTTGGCACAGTCTGCTGCTCCTGGGAGACAGATGCTCAGTGACTATTTGGTGTGTGGATGAAGTGACAAGTGGCAGTCTCCTCTACAGAGGTGTCCCAAGCCCTCAACACAACCGTGCTGCAGGGTGTGGCTGGACAGTCCCTGCGGGTATCATGTACTTACGACTCCTTGAAGCACTGGGGGAGACGCAAGGCCTGGTGTCGCCAGCTGGCTGAGGAGGGCCCCTGCCAACGCGTGGTGAGCACACACAGTGTGTGGCTGCTGGCCTTCCTGAGGAAACGGAATGGGAGCACAGTCATCACGGATGACACCCTGGCTGGAACCATCACTGTCACTCTGAGAAACCTCCAAGCCGATGACGCGGGTCTCTACCAGTGTCAGAGCCTCCGAGGCCGAGAGGCTGATGTCCTCCAGAAGGTCCTGGTGGAGGTGCTGGCAGGTGAGTACAGTGGCTTGTTGCATCTTTGGCTGGTCCTTGGACCAGTCTCATTGTTGTGTGACTTTCCCTGGGAGACATAAGCAAATGTCTGTCCTGGATTAGCCACCAGCCACAGATCCAAGAAAAGATTCCTCCCAGGTCTAGCTCAGTGAACTAATGAGTTTACCAGGGCTACTTGTAGGTGCATGGGTGAGGGTTTGCTAATGGGCAACTCCAAAGCAGCTGCATCAGTGAAAAGCCCATCCCTGCATCCCTGGTGCTCCCCGCATGCCTGGTGCTCCCCGCATCCCTGGTGCTCCCCACATCCCTGGTGCTCCCCACATCCCTGGTGCTCCCCGCATCCCTGATGCTCCCCGCATCCCTGATGCTCCCCGCATCCCTGGAGCTCCCTGCATCCCTGGAGCTCCCTGCATCCCTGATACTCCCCACTCCCTGCATGCCTGGAGCTCCCCGCATCCCTGATACTCCCTGCATCCCTGATACTCCCTGCATCCCTGATACTCCCCACTCCCCGCATCCCTGATACTCCCTGCATCCCTGATACTCCCTGCATCCCTGATACTCCCTGCATCCCTGATACTCCCTGCATCCCTGATACTCCCTGCATCCCTGATACTCCCCACTCCCTGCATCCCTGGAGCTCCCTGCATCCCTGGAGCTCCCTGCATCCCTGATACTCCCTGCATCCCTGATGCTCCCTGCATCCCTGGAGCTCCCTGCATCCCTGATACTCCCTGCATCCCTGGTGCTCCCTGCATCCCTGATACTCCCTGCATCCCTGATACTCCCCACTCCCTGCATCCCTGGAGCTCCCTGCATCCCTGGAGCTTCCTGAACGACTTGTAGGCATCTGGTCCTCACTTGAATTTCCTCTACCCAATAACTGTAATGGCTTGGGGTGCATGTATAAATCTTGTTAAGTTTCATGACATTCCTGAGCCTTGTAGTTTTCTTTACTTCCTGAGTTATAGGGCCCTTCCCTGACAGGCAGTGGCCTAAAGGAACGGTGATCTCATGGCTTGTCTCTCACAGACCCTCTAGATGACCAAGATGCTGGAGATCTCTGGGTCCCTGAGGAATCGGAGAGTTTTGAGGGTGCCCAAGTGGAACACAGCACCTCCAGGTACAGTGGTGGTCCCCCCTTGGACTTCTGGCTGTGACTGGAGATGGAGGTCCCAGGACCAACAGATCAGGCAAAGGCCCGAGTGTAGTCTTGTGTAAGTTCCCTCCCACCCACTAGTGCATTGATGTTACTGAGCTTAGATATTAAGAAACTAGAGCACTTTGTGACAATTCCAAAAGCACCACTCCAAGATTCTGAAAGGGCAGCACCCATGGGCCCCTGCACTTCAACAAGAGGTCTCGGTCCTTTAGCTTACAGCAAGAGCCCTGGGTCCCTGCATCTTTAGAAGAACCAGAATCCATTCTGGGTGCTTCATGTACTAATATAGAAACAATACAACCCCTGAGCACGTGTGCAGGTGCGTCCACCCCTATGTACTAATATAGAAACAATACAACCCCTGAGCACGTGTGCAGGTGTGTCCACCCCTATGTACTAATATAGAAATGATACAACCCCTGAGCACATGTGCAGGTGTGTTCTACAGTCCGGAGCACACGCGCAGCTGCATACCCGTGCACCATACCATACTACAGGAAACAGCTCAGCAGGGAAATGGGACGTGTTTTTGTACACTCAGCAGATCCTAAAACTGACTGCAGATTCCTCTGAGCCCCATAAAGCCCCTTCCCAGAGACAGTGTCACTCAACTGCCTAGGAATTCCTGGTTCCTCTCTATCCCCTCTCCAAGGGCAGGCTTCATCCAGTAGATCGCCTCTAGTCTACTATCTTCCTTCTCTTTCCAAGGAGCCAATCACAGGAGACTTCCTTCCCACTCACGTCCATTCTTCTCCTCCTGGCCTGTGTCCTCTTCAGCAAGCTTCTTACAGCCAGCGTCCTCTGGGCTGTGGCCAGGAGCAAGCAGAAGCTGGGGTCACCTGTGGCCAGTGGGCTGGACTGTGGACACGATGCTGGGCACCAGCTTCAGATCCTGACAGGTGAGTGCGGCAAGCTGGTGGACATTAGGCACGAACAGGGCAGGGATGGAAGGGACTGAGCCCTATCTGTTGTAGGACCCAGAGATGCGTGAGAGAACTCCAAGATGGAGGAGAAGCCCAGCTCAAGTCCACCCACAAGTCATCCAGCTTGCATTCTCTCCCATCTGCCACCAAGACTTCTGCTTCTTCTGGTTTGGCTTCAGAGGTCACTTCTGCCTAAAGCCTGCCTCTTCCAGATGCAGGAATCCTCGTGCTAAAGCCTGTCGTCTCTCCTGGAAGCAGGAGTACTCCTGTGTTCCTGTGCGTTGAGTGCAGAAGAGAGCTGGAAGGTCACGTGTCAGCCTCTGGGCTTTGGCCATTAAACACTCTCACACACCAACCCAGGACTATCCACTCTTTCTAGATGCTTCTGTGCCTCATAATGGTCTTCTGTTTCTCAGTGCTGGGATTAAATTCATGGTCTTGTTCAGGCTAGGCATGAACTTACCACTGAGATAATTCCCAGGGTAGGATTATGCATCTGGATGAGAAAAAGGGGAAAGGGTACCTTGCTTTGTAGGGGAGAGATACCTGTCCTCAGCCCCTACCCAGGGTCCTCTGAGAAATGCTTCCCAGGAGTAAGAGAAAGTGAAAGTTCTCTATAATAATTCACACACACGGGCCAACGCTCTTCATTCTGTGTGCTCTTTATTGTTGTGTTCTTTGTGTCTTCCATCTTTATTCTCCTCTACGTTTGTATTCTACATCTTTATTCTACATCTCTACTCTACTACATCTCTGTTCTGGGACCCATTACAAATTCCCAAGCATAAAAACTACAAGGCAAACCTTCAGGGATGAGCATTCTGATAAGAGTCACACTTGGCAAAGACTTGGTCAGCTTAATTGGTGACTGACCACACCTGTAGGTTGTGAAAGTTCTGGCTGTTTCTTAAAGGGACAGCCACAAGGGTTACAAGGGAAGGAACTGAGCCAATGAGAGATCTAAGGAAGAGGCAAAGAATGTGTGTGCTATTTTATGTGATTAATAATATCTGGGGGACTGGAGAGATGGCTCAGAGGTTAAGAGCACTGGCTACTCTTCCAGAGGTCCTGAGTTCAATTCCCAGCAACCACATGGTGACTCACAACCATCTTTAATGAAATCCAGTTCCTTCTTCCAGCCTGCCGGGATACATGCAGGCAGATCACTGTATAAATAATAAATAAATAAATCTTTAAAAAAATAATATCTGGACGTGGCTAGTCAGTTACCAGCCTTTTCCTGTTAATTATCTGAATCTCAGGACCTACATATAGTTAGTCTACTGAGCCTAAAATCTTGCATTATAAACTGGTGTAGAAATAAATACAAAGTGTTAATTGTTATTTGAATCGGAGTGGGGAGGTGCCAGTGGAGGAAGCTTAGGGCAGTACAGGTGCTATTGATCTCCTGAAGGACTAAGATACACCAGGGCCAGACACCTGCACTATCACTTCTGGTTCACTATAATTCTTCTGAAGGGTTTTGATCCAGCAAGGCCAGGCACCTGCAATTCCACTCTGAAAATTCCACAAGGTCACTTTGTCTGGCCAGTTTTGCCTTCTCAGTGGCTAAGGTTGGAGAACAAGATCTCTAAGTGTCTACAAGTCCACACGAAACAATAGACCTAATTATGAAGCATATTTTAGCATGTTTCTATTCATCAAATTTAGTGAAAGTTAAATGAGAAACCATCGTCTTGACCATCCACAATTATGTGTGCCCATCAGATGGAAATGTAACCAGGGGTTTACATGAGCACATTATATGGAAATGCATGGCAAATGGGGAGATATCCTAGCTGTTCTTCAGGAAGGAATGCAGTTCCTAGGGAAGAAATGAAGTGGCACGTGAAAGCAACACAGACAAGGAGCAACTGGTCATTCATAGTAACCTCACAGCCTTGCCAGGTGGGCTTCCTATCAAAGAGTGGGTTTGACATATGAATACCAGTTATCACCTGCTGTATACTCTCATGGCCCTCGACATTACGTGAGGCCGGGCGTTCAAAGACACTGTCTGAATTTCACTTCTGTTGCCGTGGTAAATCACTGACCAAAGACAACTTAGGGAGAAAGGGTTGATTTTCGCTCATAACTCCGATTACAGCTCTTCCCAGAAGGGAAGTCGAGGCAGCAGGAACTTAAAACAGCTCGTCACAGCACATCAAGAACAGGGAGGGAATGGATGCAGACATGCTTGTGCTCAGTTCCTCTCTGTACGGTAACCACTTACACAATCCAGGAGCCCCTTGGGGCTGGGCCTGTCCACGGCAATCAACATGTAATCCAGACAACCCCCTCAGACATGCCTGTGTGCCAACTTCATCTAGACAAACCTTCTTTGAGACAGTATTGGGAGGGTCTAGATTATGTCAAGATGACAACTAAAACTAACTATCGCAGGTACCCTGTCTTCCATCTCATAGGCTCCAATCAGGTCGATCTTTTCATCCTGATTTCCCTTCCCTAAGTTGGATCACCAAGTCCTTCTGTGGGATAGCTGGTCATCTTCCTACTCCTCCCCTTGTGGCATTCTCTCCATCAGCTCCTACAGTTGCCCGCTTCCCAGACCCAGGCTCCTTCCTCTCCACCCCCGCTCTGCCACTCAGTTCGTCCAACCCCCTGACTCATCCTCTCATCTCCGAGAGCTGTGCTTCCATCTGCAACTTCCCCTCTGAAGAAAGGGCAAAGACCGAGCCACAGTATCTGAGCTGGGAAAGGATAGTCCACACCCCGGGATGTACGGAGAGGAAATGGAGGCCTGGAGAAGGAGGGGCTTATTCACTGTCTCTAGTAGAGGCTACAAATCCACGTTTCCCTCCACATTCCCGGCACCCTTTCTCTAGCTCCATCCTGCCAGTGTGTTTGTGAACAAGTGCATTCCAACTCGTTGTTCTGAGTCTGATCCGAGCCTCAGAGACACACACAGATTCTACACTAGAGTGTTCTTGTACTAGGGAGAGGAGCTGGGGGGGGCCGGCAAACACAGTAAAGGGGTTTTGTCCAAAGTGTGGATGAAAATTTGTAAATAAAGCCTGTGTAGAGGAGATGGAATGTGCCATTTTGAGCGGGACAGTCAAAGGCGACGTCTGAAGGAAGTTAGGAAATACGTGAGGACACTGTGAGCAGGAAGACTTTGAGGCAAAGGGAACAGTCAGGACCGGTCCATCTCTTCAGCTCTGCTTCATTTCTGTTGTGGTGATAAAACATCTTGACCAAGAGCGGCATAGGGAGGAGCAAAGGGCCCGTTTAGCTTATTGTTACAAGTCACAGTCCATCGATTTGGGGAAGTTGAGGCAAACTCAAGCAACTAGTCACATTCCATCTTCAGTTAAAAGCAGAGAGGAACAAATGCATCCCTTCTGCCTGCTTGCCCAGCTAGCTTTCCTCCCTTGTACAGTCCCCACCCAGTCCAGGAACAATGCTGTCTGACTTCAGGCTGAACCTTCCCACCTCTGTTAACAGTCAGGACAGTCCCCCCAGACATGCCACAGACAGACAGAAAAACATGCCCACAGACAGACATGCCCCAGACAGACATGCCCACAGAATGCCCCAGACATGCCACAGACAGACATGCCCACAGAATGCCCCAGACATGCCACAGACAGACAGAAAAACATGCCCACAGAATGCCCCAGACATGTCACAGACAGACATGCCCACAGAATGTCTCCAGACATGCCCCAGACAGACATGCCCACAGAATGTCTCCAGACATGCCACAGACATGCCCCCAGACATGCCACAGACAGACATGCTGACAGAATGCCCCCAGACATGCCCACAGACATGCCCACAGAATTCCCCAGACATGCCCACAGACATGCCCCCAGACATACCCACAGACATGCCACAGACAGACATGCCCCCAGACATGCTCCAGACACCCACAGTCCAACTTCATCTAGACAATCCTTTTGGATGCTCTTCACAGATGATTCTGGGTTGTGTCAAGTTGACAAATACACACCAACACCCTGGGCAAGGGTGAGGCAGAGTGGGATAGAAACTCTCTGATGGACCCAGATGAGGAGGATCAAGCTAGCCACAGACCCAAGCTTTCTATTAGGCCTGAGAGGTAGACACCCAGGAATCCCTGTGGCCACAGTGACATGAGCATGCTTTAACATCTAATATGAGCATGGAATTATGGGAAATGCCCATCATGGCACGCCCTCTCCAGCCTCACTTCACATGGCCCTCCCTGGGTTCCAGCCCTGCCTTGTGCATTCCCACTTAGACCCTGGTCTGGAACTCTGAGATTCTGAGTCAGGTTGCTTTTGGGCTTCTCCAACTGCCTCGTTGTGTCCTGAGGACATTGACTCATTCCCACGATGGAGTCCACAGTCTGGCCAAATCCTTTTCAGCTGCCTGCACCCTGAGCACCAGGCTGTGAAGCAGGCCTGAGAGGCTCCCTGAGCCAGGCCTGGCTCTGCAGCATGGTGGCTACTCTCCTCTTGGGATCTGCTCTTCACTCCTTACCTGCTCTTGCGTGTCTGCGATGCCCACCTCTGGGTTCCAGTGACCGTTGAGATGCCCTGCCTTGGGCTAAGGATCACCATGGACCGAACAGTAGATAGATCCTAGGCTTCAGTCTCACCTCTCCCTCCTGACAACTTGTAGTAAGCAGGTTCATCAACCCACGACAGGTTGGCTGATTGTAAAAAATAGATCAGTCAAGCAAGCAATTAGTCAACCAACACTCCCCTGGTCTATTTCACAGGGCTTTAAATGGTTTTTGAGGGGGCTGGAGAGATGGCGTCTTAGTTACTGTTGTTCTGTTGCTGTGCAGAGACACCATGACCAAGGCAACTTAAAAAAGGAAGCATTTAATTAGGGCTTGCTACAGTTTCAGAGGGTGAGTCCATGGGCACCATCGTGGGGAGTGCCGTGCTGGAGCAGCAGCTGAGAACTTGGTCTGAGATCTGAACCACAAGCAAATGGCAGAGAGGGCGGGGGAGGGGGAGGGAGGGAGGGAGGGAGGGAGGGAGTGAGACTAGACCTGGCATGGGTTTTTGAAATTTCAAACTCACCCCCAGTGACACACATTCTCCAACAAGGCCACAGCTCCTTACCTTCTGTGAATGAGAATGGCCCACATAGGCTCAGCAATTTGAATGCAGAGTCATCAGGGAATGAACTGTTTGGGGAGGGTTAGAAGGTGTGGCCTTTGGAAGAGGTGTGGCCTTATTCGAGTACCTGTGGACTTACTGACGGTGGTGTGTTGCTGAGGGTGGGCTTGGAGGTTTCAAAAGCCCACACCAGACCCAGTCTCTCCTCTCCCTCCCCCTCTCCCTCCCCTCTCCTCTCCCTCCCTTCCCCTCTCCCTCTCCCTCCCCCTCCCCTCTCCCTCTCCCTCCCCCTTCCCCTCTCCTCCCCCTCTCCCTCTCCCTCTTCTTCCCCTCTCCCTCTCCCCCTCTCCCTCTTCCTCCCCTCTCCTCTCCCTCTTCTTCCCCTCTCCCTCTCCCTCCCCTCTTCCTCCCCTCTCCCTCTCCTCTCCTTCCCCCTCTCCCTCTCCCTCCCCCTCTCCCTCTTCCTCCCTCTCCCCCTCTCCCTCTTCCTCCCCCTCTCCCTCTTCCTCCCCCTCTCCCTCTCCCTCTTCTTCCCCCTCTCCCTCTTCCTCCCCCTCTCCCTCTCCCTCCCCCTCCCCCTCTCCCTCTCCCTCCCCCTCTTCCTCCCCCTCTCCCCCTCCCCTCTCCCTCTCCCTCCCCTCTCCCTCTCCCTCTCCCTCCCCCTCTCCCTCTCCCTCCCCCTCTCCCTCTTCCTCCCCCTCTCCCTCTCCCTCCCCCTCTCCCTCCCCCTCCCCCTCTCCCTCCCCCTCTCCCCCCCTCCCCCTCTCCCTCTCCCTCCCCCTCTTCCTCCCCCTCTCCCCCTCTCCCTCTCCCTCTCCCTCCCCCTCCCTCTCTCCCCCTCTCCCTCCCCCTCTCCCTCTTCCTCCCCCTCCCTCTCTCCCCCTCCCCCTCCCCCTCTCCTCCCCCCCTCTCCCCCTGCTGCTTGCTGATCAGAATGTAAAGCTCTCAGCTACTCTTCATCCCCAGGCCTGTCTGATTCCCACAGTGATTATCATGGACTAGCCCTCTAAACTGTATGCACGCTTTCTTTTATAAGAGCTGTCTTGGTCATGGTGTCTCTTCACAGCAGCAGAGCAGAGACTAAGACAGCTTCCTAAACAGTCCACCAACTGGGAACCAAACATTCAAATATACAAGCCCTTCTAAATTAGGGTTTCTGTTGCTGGCAAGAGACACCATGACCACAGCAACTCTTATAAAGAAAACATTTAATTGAGGTGGCAGCTTTCAGTTTCAGAAGTTCAGTTCATTGTCATCATGGTAGGAAGCATGGTGGCATGTAGGAGGACATGGTGCTGGATTAGGAGCTGTGAGTCCTACATCTTGCAGGCAACAGGAAGTCAACTGAGACATTAGACAGTATCCTGAGCTTAGGAAACCTCAAAGCCCGCCCCCACAGTGACACATTTCCTCTAACAAGGCCACACCCACTCCAACAAAGCCACACCTCCTAATAGTGCCACTCCCTATGAGCTTATGGTTAAGAGCACTTGGTGTACCCAGGTTAGCCTGCTTTCAATTGCTTATAACTCCGGCTCCAGGACATCTGACATCCTCTTCTGACCTTCTCAGTGACCTCCCTGAGAACATCTGCACACACACACACACACACACACACACACACACACACACACACACACACTCCATTGTGCACATGTGAGGTCTGAGGACAGCTTAGTCTCTTCCACCATTAGGTCAGTCCCGGGAATCAAACTCGGATTGTTAGGTTTGGCAGCAACTTCACCCACTGAGTCACCTTGAACCCTCACTGGGTTTTTGTGAAGTGAAAAGACATAACATTTATGGAAATCCTTGCCAGGTGTCCAGTACATTGTAGGTCCTCAGCAAACGCTGACTTCCTCACTATAAAACCCAATAACATCATGCTTCCGTGGAGGCCAGGGTCCCTCCAGGCCCCACTGGTCCAGCAGTTAACCATATTCATATGAGATCTCAGTTTAATGTATGACACAGTCACGTGACACACAGCACCTCTGTGACTGTCTGTGTGGAAGAAGTCAAGGGCTGCCTGCATTGTCGAGGCAGGAGACAGTCCGGGTTTGCTGGGGTCTTATATCCTGGGAAGCTCTTTGGTCCTCAGCACACAGGAACAGTGGGTCACCCTGTCACCCCTCTATGAGGCTCAGCTTAGGGTGTTGGGGCTCTCAGGTGGTCATCTCAGGTCCTTCTAGGCTTCAACAAACTGTGCCTGGGGGAAAAGAAGGAAAGAGGGAGCGAGGGCAGGCACTTTACTCAGTTGCTGAGGTCAGAGCCTGGTTCCCACATGAAGCCAATTAAAGGGAAATACTGGGGGAAAGCAGAGGAAGGAAGTGTGTCTAATGTGGTCCCTCTGGGGACCTCTCAAGACCATCTTCAATATCTGCTTTTCCCCATTTTTCTTGTGTAAACACACATGAAGTGTGTGTGTGTGTGTGTGTGTGTGTGTGTGTGTGTGTGTGTGTGTGCTTATGTGGGTGTACACGTGGAGGTCCAAGGTTGATGTCAGTAATCATCATTGCTGAGCATGGTGGTGTACACCTTCAATGCCAGCACTAGAGAGGCAGAGGAAGGAGACTCGAGGTTCTCTGAGTTCAAGTTGGTTTACATGGAGTTCCAGGTCAGCCAGGGCTACAAAATGAGACTATCTTAAAAAAAAATTGGGCTGGAGAGATGGCTCAGAGGTTAAAAGCACTGACTGCTCTTCCAGAGGACCTGTGTTCAATTCCCAGCAATCATATCATGGCTCACAACCATCTGTAATGAGATCTTGTGCCCTCTTCTGGCCAGCATGCATGCATGCTGTATACATAATAAATAAATAAATCTTTAAAAAAAAACCTAATTAAAAAGAAAAGAAAAGAAAGAAAAAAATCACCCTTGAGGGTTTCCACTTTATCCACTGAGGCAATGTCTCTAACCAGATCTGATGACATGGCTAGTCTCTGTAGGCAGCTTGCTCTGAGGACCCCGTCTCTGCCTTCCGGGATGCAATTGCTTGCGGGGGGGGGGCTGCCACACCTGCAGTGGCATTGAGATGGGTTCTTGGGGATCCGAACTTCTGTCTTCAAGCTTAGGCGGCAAGTGCTTTATCTGCCGAGCTGTGACTCCAGACCCCTGGGGTCTTAGCATGAGCCTTGGGTTTGAACGGAGGGTAGAGGCATGAGTAAGGCATCCCTGCCAGGGGCCGTCCTGCCCACCATCGCTGTCTGGCACGGTATTCTGACAATTATTATTACTGTGTGAAGTCGCTCTCTGGGAGGCAAATTTTCCTCTGAGAGCTGGCACCAGGGCTTCAGGCTTTTCCTTCCTCCTCCATGAGATTCCAGGGGCAATTCTGATTCTTTGGGAGTCCATTGTTTCAATAGTCTGATACCAGAGGAGGGGAGGGGGAGGGAGGGAGAAGAGGGACTGAGGGGAGGAGGGAGGGAGGGAGGAAGGGAGGGAGAAGAGGGACCGAGGGAAGGAGAGAGGGAGAGGAAGGGAGAGGAGGGAAGGAGAGAGGGAGAGAAGGGTGGGAGGGGGAAGGAGGGAGAAGAGACTGAGGGAAGGAGGGAGGGAATGAAGGAGGGAGGAGGAAAGAAGGTCTTCCTGCCCTTCTCTGAGCTCATCTTCCACACCAGGGCAATGTGTCCATCCCTACATGTGTCTCTAGTTCTGACAGACTCTGTCACATGTTCTGTCTGGTTCCCCAGAGCCAACTCCTCAGGGCACTTTTGAGACCAGATGCTTCCTCTGCAGGCACTGAGCCTGAATCTCAAGAACCCCCAGATAGACTCGCAGTACAAGAAACATGTGAGTGCTAGGGTTTTGCAATGCCCCTCAGGCTCGTGTGCTTGAACACATGGGTCACAGCAGGTGGTGCTGGGGTGCAGGGACTCGGACTCGTTAAGAGTCACATCATTGGTGCTGGGGGAGGCGGGGTATGGAATCCATAGTTCACACCAGGTGGTGCTGGGCGTATGGATCTTTAGGAGTCACACCAGGTGGACCCTGCTCCTAATCCATCTTTCTTCCTGTCTTCCTCCGCGGTACAGCCAGCCACCTCATGTTCTTCCTGTCTTCCTGGGCGGCGCAGCCAGCCACCTCATGCTTCTGCTGCTGTGCCTTTGCTATCTTAACAGACCAACACCCCCTGAAATGGTGAACCCCAGTAAACCTTTCCTCCCCTGAGATGGTTTTGCCAGAGCAATAGGAAGAGTAATACATACATAGGTGCATTGACTCATCTTCCTCTCTGGAGAGAGGCAGAGACAGAGAAACAGATACCATCATTCTGGAGTAGAAATGTTTTAGGAAGGAAAGTGAAGGATGCGAGTCTCCCCGGCTGTTCCCAGTCTCTAGTCCTGAGGACTGCTCACTGCTCAGTCACATTCAAGCATAAGGGTTCTTTGCACACAGTGTCAGACTATGTAGACGGTGGAAATATTCATGGAGAACACAGCATTCCTAGAACCAAACTAGTTGGCTTCAAGAATGATAGTAATGCTTGAAAAATAAGAAAGAGAACTTGTAAATCAAAAAAAAAAATCAAGAAAATGGGGTTGGAGATATGGCACAATGGTTAAGAGCATTGGCTGCTCTTGCAGAGGACCCAGACTCAGTTTCCAGAACCCACAGGGCAGTTTACAGCCGTCTGTTCCAGGGGATCAGGCACCCTCTCCTGGTTTCTGTGAGTACTGCACTCACACACATAAAACAGAAGGCAACTGGCTGGGATGTCGCTCTGCTGACAGACTGCTTGCTTAGCATATGTGAAGCCCTGGGTTCCATCCCCAGTGCCAAAGACACCGGGTGGTGACAGAAGTCTGAAATTCCAGCACTCATCGAGTGGAGTGGAGAGGATTCAAGTTCAAGATCACCCTTGGCTACATATCAAACTCAAGGCCAGCCTGGGCTACATGAGACCTTGTCTCCAAAAGGAAAATGGGGAGTAAAGGGGACAGAGGGGAATGGGAGAAGAATATGCAGAGATTCCTAGAAGCCAGAACACAATGGAGAAAGAAATAAACGAGAAAGAAAAATTGGGAAAACAGGAAGAATGCCCAAGAAAGCAAGGACTCAAGCAGCTAATGACCGGGTTCCCGAGAGCAGGGGAGGAAAGAACGTGGTGTGTCCACACTGGAGGAAAGCATGTTCTCTAGAGCCGGAGAGGGGAGGTTTGGTAGAAAGGCTCTAGAGTCTAGGCAGGTACAGCAAAGAGGTGGTAGTGATGGAGTGAAGGTCTCCTGGGAACTGGGCGTGTGTGTGTGTGTGTGTGTGTGTGTGTGTGTGTGTGTGTGTGTGTGTAACCAGGACGGGAGAGCCACTCATAAAGACTTGAGAATCAGATGGCCTCAGGCTACATGGAGGGACCTTACTTTCCTTCTTCACAGCTGTTTCTACCTATCTGTACTTGGGAGACTGAAGATTATCCTTATTTCTGGGGCCCTTCAGGAGCTGGGTCCTCTCACCATTCCCTTTGGTGGGGAGTCAGACCCCCTTCTTCCAACCTCTCTCACGCTCCTCTACCAATCTCTCAGGTCTTCTGAGCCTTGAGCCAAGCAAGTCCTGGAGAAGCTCCCTGCCCCCAG
Organism: Peromyscus leucopus; assembly: GCF_004664715.2. Lineage (NCBI taxonomy): Eukaryota > Metazoa > Chordata > Mammalia > Rodentia > Cricetidae > Peromyscus > Peromyscus leucopus. The sequence continues at coordinate 4,250,349 of NC_051084.1, read as the reverse complement.
CCTTGGAGATTCCCACCAGCCTAACTCTGTCGGCCCCTATGGTTACTGGAGAGCCCACGTGACTGTATGAGACAGCTGTTTCCTGCCCCTGGGGGCCTGCAGTGTCCGTGAGGAGGTCACTCAGAACCGACGTCTGCCCAGCCATGGGCTGCTACCTGCCGCTGCTGCTGCTGCTCCTGGGGCTAGCAGGTAAGGTGCAGATGGAGCCACACCTCCTTCTCCAGCCTGGAGCATCACAGACAAGGGAAAGTACCTGGCCCCTGGATCCCCACGTCTCCGTGCCAGAGGGTGGGCTGGGAACCACTCCTGCTTCTGTTCCGCCCTCACTCCCACCTCTCTTCCCTCCCCAGGTCAGGGCTCAGCTGACAGCCACCCCGAGGTGCTCCAGGCACCCGTGGGGTCATCCATTCAGGTGCAGTGCCTCTACCGCCTCCAGGATTTGAGGGCTCGCAAGGTGTGGTGCCGGTTCCTGCAGGAAGGCTGCCAGCCACTGGTGACCTCCGCTGTGGACCGAAGAGCCCCAGGAAGTGGGCGCACATTCCTCACCGACCTGGGTGGGGGGCTCCTGCAAGTGGAAATGGTGACCCTGCAGGAGGAGGACACAGGGGAGTATGGCTGTGTGGTGGAGGGAGCCGCCGGGCCCCAGACCCTGCATAGGGTCTCCCTGCTGGTGCTTCCACCCGGTGAGTGTACTCAGGATGGCCTGTGGTGGGGAGTCTTGGGGCCCTTGGGGTGTGGGGCCCTTTGGGAAGGCATTGGGCGAGGTATCTTTTTGACAGCTCTGCGGGACTGAGTGGCAGCGGAACTGCTTGGGAAGCTGGAGATAAGTAGCTGAGCGGGCAGCCCGCTTCCTCTCCCTCCAGTAGCTTTCCATCACAGCATCTCCGTGGCCCTGCGTCTTTCTCCAGCTCTCCCAAGCCTGGCACTACCTTTGCTTTACTTTATGTGACTTGCAAGAACATTGATGGCAATTAATTTTTGTGCTTTCCAGTGTGTGGAGGGGAGAGGGGGTAGGTATATGTGTGTGTACATGTGTGTGTATGTGCACATACATGAGTGTGTGTCTATGTGTGTATACATGAATGTGTGGGTGTATGTGTGTATACATGAATGTGTGGATGTATGTGTGTATACATGAGTGTGTGGGTGTATGTGTGTATACATGACTGTGTGGGTGTATGTGTGTATACATGAGTGTGTGGGTGTATGTGTGTATACATGAGTGTGTGGGTGTATTGCACATGTACCACCTGTCCAGCCCCAAAGGATGATACAGGATGTCCATTCTATCCCTCTCCACCTTATGACGGGGTCTCTCACTTAACCTGAAGCTCACCATTTTGGATAGATTGGCTGGCCAGAGAGGGATTTGTTTATATCTACTCCCCAGCACTGGGGGTTCATAGCTGGCATTTTACCTGAGTATTGGGGATTTGAACTCAGGACCTCATGCTTGCCCACTGAGGCATTTCCTCAGCCCTACCTTCCTCTGATGATTGGAAGTTTATCTTAACAGAGTTTATGAGTCTTCCCTAGGCATTTAGTAAGGGCCTGACCTACAGACAGGATCCTGTAGTTCCTGGATTGGATTTCAACTTATTCGGGGTTTGTTTTCTTTTTTAGAAATCTCACTCTATAGCCCAGACTGGTCTAGAACCCATTTATGTAGCCCAGGCTGGCCTCAAACTCATGATCCTACTACCTCAGCTTCCGGAATTATAGGGGATTATAGGTGTGCAATGCTGTGCCTGGTTCCATTCAGTTTTAAAATTTGGGGGAAATTTCTAAAAAATTAAATTAAAAATTAAAACTATTTAAACCTGCCATTTATCCATTAATATTAAATACACTAATGTTTAATTCCCTGAGAAGTCGTAATTAAGAAAGCACATTGCTTTTGCAGGTTTTATTCTCACAGCTCACATCTTTCTAGGCATTTATTAAAATAAAAATGTAATTTGTCCAGGCAGTGGTGGCGCACGCCTTTAATCCCAGCACTCAGGAGGCAGAGGCGGTGGATCTCTGTGAGTTCAAGGCTAGCCTGGTCTACAGAGTGAGTTCCAGGAAAGGTGCAAAGCTACACAGAGAAACCCTGTCTCGAAAATAAAAAATAAAAATAAAAATAAAATGTTATTTAAAAATAGGGTGCTAGGGGTCTGGAGAGCTGGCTCAGTGGTTAAAAGCACCTGCTGCTCTTCCAGAGGACCTGGGTTCAGTTCCCAGCACCCACATGCCAGCTCACAGTCTCCTGAAACTCCAGTTCCAGGGGCTCTGATGTCCTCTTCTGGCCTCCTGGGGCACCAGGCACACACAGAGTGTGCACACATATACAGGCAACACACACACATAAAATAAACAATAAAAAGTTAATTTAAACGTTTGAGGCTACAAAAACCTGCTCTGCAGGGAGAATGCCGGAGCTGGCTGATGCCTTTCCTCCTCTGTGAGCTGTAACTGTGTCTGATCCCCTGAGCATGAAATCAAAGTCGCTCTCATTTCTTTGGCTTTCCTGGATGAGTAAGAGGGGTGGGTCAGGTTGTTACTGGATTCCCTTCATTTTTCACTCCACAACTATTATCTAAAACGTTGCTTATTTATTTCTTAATTGTGTGTGTGTGCCTACATGTCACAGGTAAGAGGACAGTTGGTGAGAGTCAATTCTCTCCTTCAGCACGTGGGTTCTAGGGATCAAACTCGGGCCGTCAGGCTTGGCGGCAAGCCCCTTTGCTTGCTGAGCCCTCTTGCTGGCCCATGGCTGCCATTGCACACATAGAGCAGATGCTGGCTGACACGAGTTCTTCTCAGGATTCCTCATCCTTGACATGCTGAGGTCTCGTAACCCCGAGTTTTGTCATGCTTTACTTTTCCCCTCCTTTTGTGTGCATCTGTGTTCTGCATACATGTTCTTGTGGATGAGGACATGTGTGCAGGTGGAGGACAAAGGTCAATGCTGGGTGTCTTACTCTCCACTTGTTTTTGGAGACAGGGTCTCTCGGTGAACCCGGGATTTTGTTAGGCTGGTGAGTTACAGGGGTCCACACCCCAACCCAGCGCTGGGGTCATGCCTACACTCTGTGCCGGGCTTGCACACTCTGTGCCTGGCTTGCACACTCTATGCCCGGCTTGCACACTCTGCCTGGCTTGTACACTCTGTGCCTGGCTTGCACATTCTGCCTGGCTTGCACACTCTGTGCCTGGTATGCACACTCTGTGCCCAGCTTGCACACTCTGTGCCCAGCTTGCACACTCTGTGCCCGACTTGCACACTCTGTGCCCGGCTTGCACACTCTGTGCCCGGCTTGCACATTCTGCCTGGCTTGCACACTCTGTGCCTGGCATGCACACTCTGTGCCCAGCTTGCACACTCTGTGCCTGGCTTGCACATTCTGCCTGGCTTGCACACTCTGTGCCTGGCATGCACACTCTGTGCCCAGCTTGCACACTCTGTGACTGGCTTGCACACTCTATGCCTGGCTTGAACACTCTGCCTGGCTTGCACACAGGGCTGGGGAGCCAAGTACAGATCTTCCTGTCGCCGCATGAGGCCCTTTACCCACTGAGACGCCTCCCCAGCCCCTTTCACTTTTTGGAAATGTGGTCTATGTAACCCTGGCCAACCTGAAACTCACAACATAGACCACAAGGGTCTCAGACTTGAGAGGATCCTCTGCCTCCCAAGTGCTGGATTACAGGTGTGCGCCACTATGCCGGGGGCTCCAGGACCTAACTCCAGTCTGGCCGGAAAGATGGGGGGAGGGAAGGAGAGCAGGTACCTGGAACACCTCTCATTGCAGTGGGACAGGGGCTGCACAGAAGGATGCAGCGGGGGGGGGGGGGGGGGATGCAGGTGCGGGGCATGGTGTCCGGGGAGGGATGGCCTGTCCCTCAGGCGAGCGTTCGGTATCAGAGAGCAGCTTAGCTCGTTTTCTATTGGTGTGATGAGGCACACACTCACAGAAGGAAGAGTGTATCAGGGGCTTACAATTCCAGACAGTTAGAGTCCGTGCCACCGTGGTGGGGAACATGGACCAGCAGGCAGGCATGGCACCTGAGCAGTAGCTGAGAGCTCACATCTTGATCCACAAGCACAAGGCAGAGAGAGAGAGAGAGAGAGAGAGAGAGAGAGAGAGAGAGAGAGAGAGAATGGCATGGACTTTTGAAACCTCAAAACCCACCCCAGTGACACACCCCTGAGTCCTGCAGCCAAAGTTAAGTACATTGTAGAAATGACAGAGGCCTTATCACATTGGAGTCCAGGTACTAACTGGGCCCTCAAAAGGGTCACTGAGTGTTGCCTCCCATTAGTGCTGAGCCAGAATCCCTGTAAATCCCAGGGGCAGAACTCGGGATGGGATCCTAATCAGCCTGAAGATGAGGCCGGTTACAGGTATGTAGGAGGAGGTCCTCACTGGAGACCCGTGAGAGTCAAGGGCAAGGCTGGTGTTGAGAATGATGAGAGAATCTACTCTGGGATGGTAAGGAGACTCAAGCAGACCATCCAGTGGTGGTGGGACATGGTCTGAGTGCCCTGGAGAGACTCTGCGGTGTGGATGGAGCTGGCAGAGATGGAGAGATGCAGGGGGCTGTGGGTGGGAGCTGGTCTCAGAGAGGAACCAACCAGGTTCCCAACCAGGCAGAGATGCAGAGTGGAAGGCGTTCCCTAACCCCGAGGGAAGGGTGTTCCCAGTCTGTCTGCCTTCCCCTGGGACCTCGCTTTCCTCAGCTTCGGATCTTACCAGCCCATGGCAGCTGCTCCACAAGGCCTATGCACTCACTAAATATTTCCTTCTCTCAGTTCCTGGCCCAGGAGAGGAGGAGGAAGTAGAGGAAGAAGAAGAGCACTATAAAACTGGAAGTCTGCCAAAGGATCCCTCCTTGGACCCCGAGGGGAGTGCTAGTCCTCACGAGTTCATAAGGCCCGAGAACAGGTGCTGAAACTAGTGGTGTGGGAGGCCAGGGGAACCGGGCACTGAACACAGCTGGCTTTGAGCTGTGGCATCAGATGGAGGCTGGAGAGGTGGCTCAGCAGTTCAGAGCAGTCGCTGTTCTTGCAGAGGACAGAGTCCATTCCCAGCAGTTCTCAACAGCCTGGGACTCCATCAGAAGCTCTCTTCAGGCCTATGCGGCCCTTGGCATGCATGTGCATATGTGCTCTCAAAGACACACACAAATACATTTTAAAACATCATCTCAAATCAAATACTTATTCCGCTGCTGGGGAACGTCTCATCAGCAGACAGACCGACCTCTATCCATTTCAGCAACTGTCTCTTCATTTTTGTAGATCTCCAACAAAGACGCTATGAAAATGTGTCTCTCCTCTCCCCGACCTGGGCCTACCCCCATCCTCCCATTCCATCTTCTCTCATTTATGGTTCCCCCAAGAGGGTGGCAGTTTCTCCCACTACTCGAGCGCTCTTGGTCGGCAGCCCCCCTCAGGGCTCAGGGCTAAACCAGCCTATCCCTTTCTGTCTCTCAGTACCCCCCTGATCTGGGGCGCGGTGATTCTGCTGGGTCTGCTGGTGGTGGCTGTAGTGCTGTTTGCGGTGCTGGCCACAAGGAAAGGTATGTAGCCCTCCGCCCGCCCGCAGAGGCTCAGTTTGGAAGAGGCAGGAGACGGGTGTGTGTCCCGCATGAAACATCTCGCCATTCTTTAGCCCAGTTCCCATAAGCTGGAACTCCAGTGGCTGATGGGGAGAGCAGGAGAGGGAATTTGGCCAGGCCTGGGGGACAGGGAAGAGTGGGAAGTGGGACAGGAAGAGGAAGGATGGAGGGAAGGAAAGAGTTCCAGGGGGCAGGTCAAGTGCTGAGGCCGCTGGAGAAGCAGAAATGGCCAGGGAAGTGAGGCGGGCTTGTGGGGTGCAGGGTGGAGGGGTGAGAGATGGGAGAGGGGAGAGTCTGCACTAACAAGGGCTTTGGAGGCTTTGGGAGCTCGGAGATGCTCTGCAAGTGACTAGACTGCTGTTCTCTGTTGCCAGGGAACAGGCTTGGTGTCTGTGGCCGGTCCCAGAGCAGTGGAGTTTCAGGGATGGTAAGAGACCCCTGCAGATCCCCCTCGCCCATCACACTACCGAGGAGGTAGAGAAAGACCATCATGGTCCAGACCCTTGCCTTCCTGTATCTGAAGAGTACCTTGGGGCTTAGGATATCTTCAAGGCACCCCCATTCTATTTTTCTTTTAATAAGACAGGGTCTCTTTATATTTGTCTGGCCTATAGCCTACTATGTATGCCAGGCTGGCCTCAAACTCACAGAGGTCCTGCCTCTGCTTCCTGAGTGCTGAGGATTTCCGATTCTCAGATTTTTTGTTGTTGTTTTGTTTTTCAGACAGGATCTTACTATGTACTGCTGGTCAGCCTGGAATTCACTATACAGACCAGGCTGAACTTGAACTCTTGAGTTCTGGGATTAAATGTTTGTGTGTGTGCATGCACACATAAGCCAGAGGAATACCCTCTTGTCCCTTTGACATACTGGGATTGTTGCAGCAGGTCCATTATGGTCTCTGGCTTCCCATCCAAGGGAACTCTGGCAGACTGCCTTTGTGTGACTTAGTTGCTTTTATTCCAGGAACCCTCCTCAGCAGTCCACCACGGCAGTGACTCTGGGCTGGCCACCGGACTGCCCACGGACGTACCATATGTGAGGCTAGACTCCCCACCCTCATTTGACACCGCCTACCCAGGCTTTGCTCTTGATCCTCCAACGAGGAACCTCCCAGCCCCACCTCCCCAGCCCCCTCTGCCTCCGAAGGTTCTGAAGTCACCCAAGCCTGTGACGTATGCCACGGTTGTCTTCCCGGGAGGGGACAAAAGTGAAGGAGCCTCCAGTGAGCCTGCTCCAGATCCACCAAACAGTCAAACCCCACCCAGCTAAAAATACACCTTAGCATGCTCCGGGGATCCGCCCTGGGGCGTTCTCTGCAGCCGTCCAACACGCCCGGAGTGTGTGAGCAGATGGTGTGACTTGGGGGTCTGGTCCAGTATCTTGGCTTGGCGGCCATAGGAAGTGGCTCTCGGAGATGGTTGAGGTGTTCGGGGAGGAACTCTGCCTGCCACTTCTGGTGCTGGCTCTGCTGTCTTTATCTATTAGGCTAATAAACCCTGATGATGTGTGAACTCTTCCTGTGTGTGTGTGTGTGTGTGTGTGTGTGTGTGTGTGTGTGAGAGAGAGAGAGAGAGAGAGAGAGAGAGAGAGAGAGAGAGAGAGAGAATGTGTGTGTATGTGTGCACTCAGAGGTCAATGGCAAGACCTTTGAAACAAGGTCTTTCACTGATCCTGGGCTAATAAAAAGCTAGTTGGCCAGAGAGCCTCGGGGACCCTCCTTTCTCCATCCCTCAGAGCTTGGATTTCTGGCACCTGCTACGGCACCCAGCTACTTATCGGATGTTGGGGAACTGAACTCAGGTCCTCAGGTTTACAGAGCGAGTGCTTTGTTTATGAATCCATCATCTCCGCTGGCCCAGTGTGTGAACTCCTAAAGGTTGAGTGGACAAGACAAAGCCTGCTTCACTAGTCACCTGGTTTATGAACCAGGAAGACTCCGGCCCCGAGCCTGCATGGCTGGTGTGGAAGTGGCCTCTCCTCTGGCCAGACCACCGCAGGACAGTGAGATCAGGAGGACCTGCTCCAAACACTGCCTGCCGCCATCCTGACGCCCGAGGGTACAGACTCATTGACTTGAGTCTAGGAAGCTCTTCTGCTCTGTACCTTGTGAGCAAGTGACCTGTGATCAGCCACGGCATTTGAGGGCCGTCGGGTATGAGGGGTGGGGGTAGGGAGCAGGTACTGATAAAGGAGACTCGGGACAGGTGCAGTGTGGGAGATACGACTCAAAGAAAAAGGAGGAAGGGTAGGCATGGAAACACACCACATTCCCCCTGGGGGGGGGGGAACGGGAGACATGGTGTTTTCAAGCACTGGGATGAAAGAGCTTCTCAGACATTAGTCTCACCAAAGCTGGTTTTCCCAGTCAGGTAGCCATGTGGCACCTCTGTTTGGCCTGGGAAGAGCCCAGTGAAGAGCCCAGTGAAGAGAAGGTATCCCTGAGGGAAGTGGGCGTGGCTACCTCAGAGGAGGGAGTGGGCGTGGCTACAGTCAAGAGTAAATGAAGGGGAGCCCAGGCTGGAGGAGGATGCCTAATGTCCCTGAGGAATTTCTTCTGAAACTGACGGGAAAAGATTTGCTGTTACTGGGACAAGAGATTGAAGGGCAGGAGGAATGAAGGCTTGGGTCTCCAGGACTGTGACAATGACATGGTGCAGATAAAAAGGGTCCTAAGTTTGACTTTGGCACCTCAGAAGAGAGCTAATGTCACGAGGCTATGTAAGCCCAGTGATGTTACCCTGAGGGAGCTCTAGCAAATGTCCTGAGCATCTCCTGACAAATGTCTCAAGCTGTGATCTCAGGAGAGGTGACTCAGTGCTTAAGCATTTACCATGCAAGCTTGAGGACCAGCGTTTGGATCCCAGAACAATGTAAACGCTGGATGTCGTGGTACCCCCTTGTAATTCCAGACTTAGATGGTGGAGACAGGATGCTCAGAGCAAGCTGGCTATGGAGACTTATGTTGGTGAGCTCTAGAAGGTGGAGACAGGATCCTCAGAGCAAGCTGGCTATGGAGACTTGAGCTCTAGGTTTGATGGGGAGAACTTTCAGTGAATACAGTAGAAAAGTGATGGAAGGCAATTTCTGACATTAATCCCAGGTCTCTACATGCATGCACACACAGGCACATACATACGAATGGGCGCTTCTGTCTTAGATTTTTATTTGCTGTGAAGAGACACCCCGATCATGGCAACTCTTACAAGGAAAAATTGAGGAGGCTCACTTACAGTTTCAGAGGTTCAGGCCATTACCATCAGGATGGGGAGCATGGCGGCATGCAGGCAGATGTGGTGTTGGAGCTAAGAGTCCTACATCTTGACTGAGAGGCAACAGGAAGTCAACTGATGCACTGGGCAGTACTCTGATCATAGGAAACCTCAAAGCCCGCCCCCACAGTGACACACTTCCTCCAACAAAGCCACACCTCCTAATAGTACCACTCCTTATGAGATTATGGGGACCAGTTACACTCAAACTACCACAACCCCCCACCACACACATGAAAAGGGGAGAAGAATGTTGGCAACACAGTGCACTTTGTGACTTTGTGACTGTGGGGCAGACTGGGGGCTGCCCAGCATCCCAGAGCCTTGTGTGTGCTGCTAGCCTGAGCAAGGACCAGGATTCAGAATTCTCAGCACAGTTCCTAATAGATGCAGAGCATGTTGGAAAAATCACAAGGCAAACCGCAGTAGTCAGGAACTGTCTGTGGAAGTCCCAGCCTTGCTCACAGTAGACAGGTCACCAACACCAACAAACATGGCTAGTGAGTTGCAGAATTCCAAACAGAACCCAGTCTGTCTAGCTTCAGGTCTCTTGCTCTTGACTGCTAGTCAGTACTTGAAAATGTAAAGGAGTGCAGGAGGAGGATGGGGCACAGTGGGTGAGAAGAAGGCAGGAAAGCAGGGATGGGAGGGAGGCAGGAGAGGAGACAGAGAAAGAAGGAGGGTGGCTAGGCACAGGGAAGTGGCTGGGAGATCAGTATGAGTGGATATGCAGATTAGACATTATGTTATAGGCAAACATCCCCCTCCCTTCCTTGAGGTTCTCCTCACGGTCATTTAGAGGGAAGGGCGAATGCTGGGTCTCGGATAGCTTACCACAGGCTAGGTTGTGGTGATATTTTGTTTGTGCTCTAATAAATAAAGCTTGCCTAGAGATCACAGTGTGGAGCTGTTCAATAGAGGCCAGGCAGTGGTGGCACACGCCTTTAATCCCAGCACTTGGGATCTCATGCCTTTGATCCCAGTACTTGAGAAGCACATGTCTTTAATCCCAGCACTTAGAAGGAAACAGGAAGTGATATGGCTAGGCCAAGAGAGGAAGTGATAAGGTGGGGTGGAGACCGGAGCTCCATCCTTTTCAGTTGAGGGTTCCTAGAGGAAAGAAGTCTCTCTAGTGTCTGACTGCTCTGCTTCTCTGATCTTTCAGCTTCCACCCTCAATATCTGACTCCAGGTTTTTATTATTAACATCAATTAGAATTTGTGCTACACTAGGTCCTATAAATGCCAGTGAAGCCTAGTGGTCAAGAGCATCAACTCTAGAACTAAATCTTACCACTCTGTGGCTGTGCTTGCCACGTAAACTTTTTGTACGCTTCCACAGTTTTGGTCCCACCAAGTAGTTCCTACTGGATGTGGTGTATGTTTGTACCCCTGTGACCCTGGAAAATCACAAGAGGAACTACCACAGTCAGGAACTGTCTGCATTCCAACTGTGAGTTCTTGGTGGCTGAAGCTGCCAAGTTCTGCTGCTTGCTGGGCCTGGATTGTGGCCCCTCATTCAAATACACTTTCACCAGCCTTCTGTTTTTGGTGGTTTCTTTCACTGCCTAAGCTTGGCTGTCCTAGAACTTGCTCTATAGACCAGGCTGGCCTTGAACTCAGAGACCTGGCTGCTTCTGCCTTCCCAGTGCTGGGATTAAAGGTATGCACCACCATGACTTGCCTTAATCTTTTTTTTAATTCCTTTTCACAAGTTGGGAGCTTAGCTGGTGTTGCGGTAACGCCCGCGTTACCGATAACCGTTCACCTTGCCTGAGCGAAGGGCTGCGGATTAAAAAATAGAGACAAAAGACAGCGGGTCATCCGTACGATTGGATGTCGAATGCCGTTTATTGAAAGAGGGAAGAAACCTTAAATACGTACAGGCTTACAGCACAAATGGAGGAACCCCCGGAGGGCAGAAGTTCGCTGTCAATGGTCCACATTCCAGACTCAATGTTCTATATTCTTGCATCTAAGTAGTTAACTGCCCAAAATGCAGGATACACAACAAGGAATTTCCCTTAAGCATTCAGAAGGGTGGATACCGGCAGGGAATCCGAATAGGGAGGACACAAGGAACTTCCCTTAAGCATTCAGAAGGGTGGATACCGGTAGGGAATCCGAATAGGGAGGACATCTGATCAAGGTCAAGCAAGCAAGGCTGCAGCCACTCCCAGTCGGGGGCCGGGGGCCAGGGCCCATGGCGCCCACAAGCTGGGTAGGGTCTTGCCCTGAGGTCACCACTCCCTTTATTCCATTTGGCATCAGGCCTTTCTTCCTTCCTTCCTTCCTTCCTTCCTTCCTTCCTTCCTTCCTTCCTTCCTTCCTTCCTTCCTTCCTTCCTTCCTTCCTTCCTTTTTTTCTTTCTTTTAGCACAGGACTTATATCCATTATACTCCCTGGTATCCCCTTTTCTCTCAAACTGTATATTTTGTATTTTTTCTTGCTCAACTTGCTCCTTTTCATTTTAGATTTGCATAAGACTGGCCACTAATAACCAGTCAATAATACAGTCAATACTAGATGGCTTTAAAATCTCCTCTGCCAACACTGTTAATCTAAAACTCTTCAATTTATCCTCAAGCAGATTTTTTTGGACAAGGGCAAAAAGCAGTCATGTTCTTCAACAAAATATAACAAGAATGATCTCTAGGCCACATACTGATATTGTTTTTTTCTGAAACCTCTTGAGCTGGCCCCCCACAGTTCAAATCACCCTCAGCACTGTTGCAATGCTCTACTAGGATAGTTCCTTAGTCCTCCCTCCCCCAGCTTAAAGTGACCAATTGCTTTTTTAGTCCAAAATCCCAACATGTTCCATATTCTTCTAGACAAAAGCACAATCAGGCCTATCGCAGCAATATCCTCCTCCTGGTATCCATTTCTGTCTTGGTGTTGTATTGATGTAAAGAGACACCATGACCATAGCAATTGTTATAAAGGAAACCATTTAACTGGTCCTGGCTTATGTTTCACAGGTCTAGTCCATTATCATCATGATGGGAAGCACAGTGGTACGCAGGCAGACATGGTGCTGGAGAAGTAGCTGAGAGTTCTAAATCTGGCCGTAGGAAAGGAGAGAGACACTGGGCCTGGCTTGAGCTTCTGCAACCTCAAAGCCCACCCCTAGTGACACACTTCCAACAAGGCCACATCTCCTAATAGTGCCTGAAGAACTTATTTAATTATTATTTTATTAATAAAAACCTGGGAGTCAGCTATCAGGGTAAAAACCTGATTAATCAGAGAAAGGGTGGAGAAGTGGCCAGTGACCACCTCTCTCTCCTTCCTTGATCCAAAAGGCCTAAGAATCTTTCTAAGCCCCTCCCCACTACTTCCTGTGTCTCTCTCTATGTCCTCAGTTCTCCAAAACCTCTATGGCTAATTTTGGTCGGCTAGTAGCTAGCTCTGCCCTCTGATTCAAAGTAAACTTTATTGTCAGTCTCAGGAGTGTCAGATTGTGATCAAAATATTCCACACATTTCTCCCTTTTTGTTTAAATAAAAAGGGAAGGTTTTAACTCTAACACATTAAAGCTATATACAATAAGAACAATTATCAAGTAAGAATTACACTTGCAATGTCCAGTCCATTTGCATTTGGCAAATTCAGAGAAAATACTCCATTATCTATCCTATCTTCGTGAATCCAAAGGGTTGTATCTAATTCACCTTTTTTCCTAATTTGCATTACCAACCCAAAACTATCTTTTTAGACCTCAAAACATTTTCTTTGATAAACAATTTAAGCTTATGTCTCTCAACCTTTTACACTTAATACCTCTTTTGTGATATATTTTCTGAATTTGGTAACAAGGAAAACTGTAACTATAACTATCTCATCTTCAACTCCAATAGAGACCTGAGAAGGATATAATATTACCTGAATAAACAGGAAGTGCAAAGCAAACAACTTCCAAAATTATAGAAATTACAGAAACAGCTGGCTGCCTGGACAGTCACCCAAGTTTTCTTTGCAATTCTGGGGCATCCATCTTCAACCTACAGTCCTAGAATATCTGACAGACTTTTCTGTGAAGCAGGAATTTTGAAGGACCATCCTACCTTGTCTTGGCAAAGTCATATTCTTTTGTATCCTGTTTGTCCAATTAGGAGAGCATGCTGTCAGAAGTCAAGGCAAGGGCAGTTTCTTGCCGAGTGGCTAATTTGCCACATTGAAAGCAAACTCCATATGTAGGTTCTTTGATGTCCATCATCATTTTATGAAGTAAACTGGTGCTTCCAGGAGCAGATGTGTCTCACTGTCATGAAAAGCCTTACATTATTAAAACACCTTAAATGTCATATCCTGCAGATCTCTGAAGTGTATGAAGATCAACTGTATATCTAAAATATATCTCTATTTGACCTTGAGAATTTTTTTGGTTTGTTTTGTTTTTCAAGACAGGGTTTTGCTGTGTAGCTTTGGAGCCTGTCTTGGAACTAGCTCTGAGACCAGGCTGGCCTTGGACTCACAGGGATCCACCAGCCTCTGCCTCCCAAGTGCTGGGATTAAAGGCATGTGTCACCACCTCCTGGTGAAAACATATCTAACATGGCCACAAATGTGATTGTTTTAGATGACTAACAACTAACCTACATTTCTTAATTATCTTCAACAGTTGATAATAATAGCCTTTAAGGACTAGAACTTTACATTACATTTTAAAATGAACTGCATAGGTACAATACCTTAAACAAGAGTTGAAACATATATACAGTGTGTTAAAACAAAAATAACCTTAAATTTCTATCAATATACAAAAACATCTTAAACAAGACTAGAAATATATATACAGTATAACAAAAGTAACCTTAAATTTGTATTAATATACAAAAATCTATACCAATATAAACTATTTAAGACTAGTTGCTTTTTAGCTTAAAAATAGATTCAATAATGAACACTTTTATCCTATCATTCATACATCCCTTTTCTTTTCAGAACGAGATCCATGAATCTAATCTCTTTTGCTTAGTTTCCTCCCTGACGATGATCAATAACAACTTGCAACCAACTCCCCTAAACAATGACAAACAACCAAAATCACCCATCCCACCTCTTGGGAATGTGGGCATCATGCTCTTAAAATTACTTCACATTGTCTGGGGGCAACAGTATCTTTAGGAGACTCTGAGATAATGGTCAAGTCCAGAGAGAGCTATCTGTTGTCCAATCTTGGTGTGATGAGAAAGTGCAGGGCTTATCTGAAGTCCTGGATGGAGTAGTCTGTGAGGCTGGACCATCTCAGCCAACTCCTTTGAAGTTGTCCTGAACAGTTTGTAGTCCAAAGCTGATCTTTGGGTGGTGTTTGTCAATTTAGTGGCATTACCACAATCCAGGTAGATTTATCATTGTGGGGTTCCATCATCTTCTTGGAGACCTCAAAGGTCACTGCCAGGAATGCTCACAGGTCACTGCAGAAAACTTAAGCATTTTATTTTATTTTTTTAAAATAGGTATTTCTTTCTTTCTTTTTTTTAAAGATTTATTTATTTATTATGTATACAGCGTGTATGACTGCAGACCAGAAGAGGGCACCAGATCTCATTACAGATGGTTGTGAGCCACCATGTGGTTGCTGGGAATTGAACTCAGGACCTCTGGAAGAACAGTCAGTGCTCTTAACCTCTGAGCCATCTCTCCAGCCCCAACTTAAGCATTTTAAATGTCATATGCAATAATTCTCAGAGAGGTTAAAGGACCACAATTTGCTAAGTACATCTGGGGTATACAAACTTAATTCCTAGTTATCTGTTTCAGACTCAAGCCTGAAATTTCATACAGAAAACTAGATGAAGCCTATTTCTAAAATTAGTTCATGCTCTATATGACCATTAGTATCATGGCAGGAAGTTTAAATGTGTATATATTTGAATAATATATATATATATATATATATATATATATATATATATATAAATCTTATAAAATTTGAGATAATAGTTATATCTTAAGAAGAGTTTTAAAGAGTCAAAATAAAACCAAAGGATTATAAGATTGGTGATAATAAAATAGTCCCTTGGTTTTGGTTTTTCTTCTGTCCCATACCAGGTGGATCTTCTGACATGAGACAGAGATTTTAGATTTTCCTTTAACAAGCATGCTTGGGTTTAGAGAAGGAGAGCCACGCTCCAACTCCAAATCCAGCTTTAATTTCTAACTGAATTGGGACTACAAAAAGACCTTTTTTCTATATGTTTGTAGAGAACAGCAGAAACAAACATTTGGGAAGATTTATGAAATTTTATCCTGTTGGAAATGTGATATACCAGTAGGCCAATTTACTCTTTCTTGGGACATTTTCTCTGAATGATTTGTTCTTTTTCTTCACATGTCTCATCTGTCCAGTAGTCTCCAGATTCTTAGCTGGATGTGTTCACTCTCAGGAAAACAAAATCCTGTCTCAACTCTAACTTTGAGGACTTTCCCTTTTTGGCAGGTTATATTTGATCATTTTCGATTGAATGACCTTGCTGTTTGATGAACTATTGTCATTCCTAATCCAGAGATCTCTCCTGTTCTAGATGAATCTCTGTCAATTTTGATGATATTCATAGCTTTTCTACTGTGGAAACAAAAGCAAAACCTCTTCCCCAACATAACACATATCTTGGTTTCCATTCTGAGGTCAACACATCCTTAAAGTGTACAGGATGATTCAACTCAGCCATTTTTTCCTACTGTCCAATGGCTCTGCAGCCGTCATTCCTTTCTCATTAGCATTTAAAACATTTAAAATTAATAAACCATTGTGTAATCTCTCTGGGGGTCTTTGTTACCCTTTTCTGTTTATTAAGTATATCTTAATTAGATCCTTCTATACCTGCTTATTCTAGGATTGTATTGTATATCTGTAATATGCTTCTGCTTTATGTTGTAATATATAAAACATTGTTTCATTTACTATTGTCAGTCTTAATTTGTACAGATATTCTCATAATGGCCATAACATCTAGTGAATGTATAATTACAGAATCAGCCTTTTCAGAACTTAAAGCAGTTGCCCATTGAAATTCTGAATATGTATCTATGGTATGATGGACATATTTTAATTTTCCAAACTCTGTAAAATGAAACACATCCATTTACCAAATTTCATTTCTTTGAGTACCTTTTGGATTGTTTCCTGCAGGTAATGGAGTTTGGTTGTAAAAAGAACAAGTACAGCATTTCTTTATAATTTCCTTGGTTTGTTGCCAAGTGACAGAAAAATGTTTCTTCAAACTTTGCTATTAACATGGTGTTTCTTATGAAATTCTGAGGCTTCTAGCACATTTCCTACCAATAGCTGATCAATTTAATCATTACCTTGTGCTAGAGGACCTGGTAGACCCAAATGGGATCTGAGATATGTTATATACAAGGGATGATTTCTATTTCTGACTATTTTATGTAATTGAATAAATAACAAAGTTAATTCTGCATCATCTAGAATAAGTTCAGGAGTTTCAATGTGTAAAACAATTCTTTCTTCATATTGAGAGTCAATAACTATATTAAGAGATTCTGAAGAATCTAATAATACCATGAGAATAGCATATAATTCTGACTTTTGGACAGAATCATAAGGGCTTTGAGCCACTTTACTTAAATTTCTTGACTTATAATTTGCCTTTTCGGATTTATTTGCATCAATATAAAATGTAGGGGCTCCAGAAATTGGTGGTCCTCATACAATGTGAGGAAGGATCCAATTAGTTCACTTTATAAACTGAAGTTTCTTGCTTTGGGAACATTTGTTGTTAATCTCTCCCAAGAAATTACTGCAAACTCTTTGCCAATGTTCATTTTCTGCCCATAATGAGGCAATTTCAGCATTAGTAAAAAGGCGTCACTATTTCTGCTGAGTCTATTCCTGCTAATTGACAAAGTCTTAATTTTCCTTTCAGAATCAATTCAGAAAACTTTTCTACATAGGCCTTTAATTTTTTACTCTATTTGTGTGATAAAAATATCCATTCTAAAATATTGCCTTCTCTCTGTATTTTAGAATTCCATTAGGGGAGTGCATAGATGGTAAAGTAACCAGAATACAATCAAGCTACGCATCCAAATTACCTGTGCATTCTGTAATTTCTTTTCTGCCAAAGCCAAATCTCTCTCAGCCTCAGCTGATAATTTTCTTGGACTATTTAAGTCCTCCTCACCTTGTAAGGTTTGAAATAAATTACTTAGCTCTTGAGTAGTTAATCCAGTTGTGAGTTGTAGCCAGTTAATATCTCCCAGCAATTTTTGAAAATCATTAAGAGTTCATAATTGATCTCTCCTGAATTATAATTTCTGTGGTTGAATATTTATAAACCTATCTTATATCCTAGGTAATTAATAGAATCTCCTCTTTGTATTTTTTTTCAGGAGCAACTTGTAAACTTCTTCAAACATTTTTTTCTAAGGTATCTGAGTCTAAACCAGCTAGTAAGAAACATATCATCCATATAATAGTAAATTAAATTGAGGAAACTATTTATGAAATATTCCCAATGGCTGTTGTACAAAATATTGATACAAAGTAAAGCTATTTAACATCACTTGTGAAAGAATTTTCCACTGATATTTACATTTCTAAAAGATCCAGTTAACTTCTGAATAGCCTTGGAGGTTCTTGAATGGTAATTGGATAAATTAAGGTTTGTTTTCTAATAACCTTGGGCCACTCCTCTTCAGTTTCATAATGCCATGGTGCGGTAGGTTCTACTCTAAATTCCTCTGTCTGTGTAGGAATATTTTTCTTGGTTTCATTAATAGGTCTTTCTTTTTTTTTTTTTTTTTGGTTTTTCGAGACAGGGTTTCTCTGTGTAGCTTTGCGCCTTTCCTGGAGCTCACTTGGTAGTCCAGGCTGGCCTCGAACTCACAGAGATCCGCCTGGCTCTGCCTCCCGAGTGCTGGGATTAAAGGCGTGCGCCACCACCGCCCGGCTATCTTATTATTCTTTTATCAGTAAAAACTTGGGAGTCAGATATCGGGGCAAACACCTGATTGATCAGAGAAATGACAGAGAAGTGACAGAGACCTCTCTCTCCTTCCTTGAGGCAAAAGGGCGGAGAATCTTTCTAAGCCCCTCCCTACTACTTCCTGTGTCTTTCTATATGTCCTCAGTCCTCCAAAAGCTTTATGGCTGGTTTTGGTCAGCTTGTAGCTAGCCCCAACTTCTGATTCAAAGTCAACTTTACTGGCAGTCTCAGGAGTGTTATAGTGTGATCAAAATATCCCACAAGTGCCATTCCCTATGAGCTGATGTAGGGCATTTTCATTCAAACCACTATGCCAATCCTGGCTCTTTTTTTTTTTTTTTCTTTTTCTTAATTTTATACTCACTGGTATTTCACCTGATTGTATGTCTGTTTGAGGTCTCAATCCCTGGATCTGGAGTTAAAGACAGTTGTGAGCTGCCATGTGGGTGCTACCAATTGAACCTGGGTCCTCTGGAAGAGCAAACAGCTCTTAACCACTGAGCCATCTTTTTTTTTCATTTTCATTTTTTTCTTTTACTTTCTTTCTTTCTTTTTTTTCTTTTTTCTTTTTTTGTTGTTGTTCTTTTCAAGATAGGGTTTTTCTATGTAGTTTTAGAGCCTATCCTAGAACTTGCTCTGTAGATCAGGCTGGCCTTGAACTCACAGAGATCCACCAGCCTCTGCCTCCCAAGTGCTGGGATTAAAGGCGTGCACCACCACCGCCCACAATCATGGCTCTTTAACAAAATTATCACTTATGGGTCCTAATTAGGGTTACCATTGCTGTGATGAAACACCACGACCAAAAGCAATTTGGGGAGGGAAGGGTTTATTTGGCTTTTACCTCCACAGCATTGTTCATCATTAAAGAAGTCAGGACAGAAATTCAAACAGTAGGAACCTGGAGGCAGGAATGATGCAGAGGTCAGGGAGAGCGCTACTTACTGGCTTGCTCCTCAGGGCTTGCGCAGCCTGCTTTCTTTTTTTTTTTTTTTTTTTTTTTCCCCCCGAGACAGGGTTTCTCTGTGTAGCTTTGCGCCTTTCCTGGAACTCACTTGGTAGCCCAGGCTGGCCTTGAACTCACAGAGATCCGCCTGGCTCTGCCTCCCAAGTGCTGGGATTAAAGGCGTGCGCCACCACCGCCCGGCTAGCCTGCTTTCTTATAGAAGCCATGGCCACCTGCCTAGGAATGGCACCACCCACCGTGGGCTGGACCCTCCCCATCAATCACTAATTAAGAAAATGTCCTACAGGTTTACCTCCAGCCTGATCTTATGGAGGCATTTTCTCAATCGAGGGTCCCTCATCTCAGATGATATAGCCGGTGTCAAGTTGGCATAAAACTAGCCAGCACACTTATGTAAGGCTCTTAAGTCCTTCCATACAGTCAGAACTAGTATGCGAGAAAAGATAAAGGCTACTGACACCCTTTCGAGGAGACTAGAGGAGGGACCAGTGGTGTTCAGTCTTGCCTTTGGGGTATTCTAACTCTCAAACAAGCCCTCAGTCTATGGTCTGACATCCTTTAAGGGAGGGGCACAAAGATACTTCCAGTAAGACACAGAGGCTAGGTGGCAAATATCTCTAAAAGCTTTTAGGAGCTGGGTTTGGTGATGTAAAACTATAATTTTTAGCACCCAGGAGGCTAAAGCTGAAGGATCTTGAGTTCCAGAATGACTGGACTAACTCATGAGTCCTTGTTTTTTAAAAATAGAGTTATTCAAGATATTGAATAGCCTCTGGAGGGAGTGGTACTGTTGTTTTTAACAAAATCACAATCATTTGATTTTACCAATGAAGACTGAGGAGCCAGATGCTGGGGTGAAAGTCTGCTAGGTCAGAGAGGCAGAAAAAGCATCTGGCTGATCTTTCTTCTCTACCAAAGTCCCAGAAATAGCCTTTCTCCTACACCGTCTCAAACAAAACTCCTCAAACTGAATGGCCCTCCCTTCTACTTCCCGTGTATCTCTCTCTATCCATCCTCCTGACTCCCTCGTACTCTCTATGGTTTTTCTTGTCAGCTGATTGCTTCTTTTACCTCTTCACCTATTGTTGACTTATTTAATCATGTTTACAATATCCAAGCTGAATGTTCTTAGATTAAAGGTGTGTGCTAGGTTTTCCAGGAAATAACTCAGTCTCGGGGTTCAAAGTGTGACCAAATAATCCTGCAACAGGGTACAATAACCTAAATATCTTCTGTGTGGCCCTAAAACTCCACCCTCTCCCACAAGTCCAGAATGAGTCATTGCCATGTGGCTATGGAGGAGTGAACACTCCTATACACACAACCCTGTGTTTTAGTCATCCTTCTGAGCAATTAAAACACAGCTCCATCCAGTGTTGAGTGGAATGCAGACACTCAGGAAAGGGCCAGTACAGTAACCCTGTGGGCAGGAAGGCAACTGTGCAAGGATATGTTGTTGAGGTGGGAACTGGGGTGCAGCACACATGGAAAGGGGGGACAAAGAAGACCCAAGGCACCTGAAAACTGAGGGACAGGTTCATGACTACCTGTGTTCCAAACCTCAGGCTCCATCTGAGTTCTAAATTCCTCAGGAATACAGCAGAGCCCTGTGCAAGATTTACCTTTATTTTTAAAAAATTGTTTTCACACTGTGGTGGTTTGAATAGAAATGGCCCCCATAGCCTCATGTGTTCAAATGCTTGGCCTATAGGGAGTGGCACTACAGGATGTGTGACCTTGATGGGGTAGGTGTGGCCTCATTGGCGGAAGTGTGTCACTATGGGGGTGGGCTTTGAGATCATACATGCTCAAGCCAGGCCCAGTGTGTCAGTTCACTTCCTGTTGTCTGCGTATCAAGATGTAGAACTCTCAGCTCCTTCTCCAGCACCATGTCTGCCTGCATGCTGCCATGCTTCCTGCCATGATGACAATGGACTAACCCACCCAAACAGAAACCCAACACACACACAATATATTTGATTATGTTTTTCCCTCCCTTAACTCCTGCCAGATCCTCCCTGAATCTCTACTCATCTGTCTTAGTTAGGGTTTCTATTGCTGTGAAGAGACACCATGACCACTGCAACTCTTATAAAGGAAAAACATTTAACTGGATGGCTTACAGTTCAGAGATTTAGTCCATTATCATTATGGAAGGACTCAGTGGCACATGGCAGACATGGTGCTGGAGAAGGAGCTGAGTGTTCTACATCTTTGATCTGCAGGCAACAGGAAATGAACTGAGACACTGGCATGGCTTGAGCATATATGAGATATCAAAGTCTACCCCCACAGTGACAAACTTCCTTGAACAAGGTCACATCTGTTCTAACAAAGCCACACATAGTTTTATTCTCTATGAGCTTATAGGGGCCAATTGCATTCAAACTACCACACCACCCAATTCCATGTTCATAAAAACAAAAACAAAAAATAAACAACAACTGGACAGGAGGATCTCTGTGAGTTTGAGGCTAGTCTGGTCTACAAAATGAGTTCTAGGACAACCAGGGCTACACAGAGAAACCCTGTCTTAACCTCCCCCTGTAGATGTAACCAACCGTCTTATTAAAATAAGAAACACAGAACCAATGTAAAAGAGAAAGCCAAGAGGTCAGAGCTCAGAGCTAAAATCTCACCCTTCCTCCTGCGGTGCTCCTAGCTCCCCGAAAAAGAGCTATTTCCTGTGTGTCTGTCTTTAAATAGTCTTTCTGTTCTGCCTTCTCATTGGTTGTAAACCCAAACACGTGACTGCCTCATCACTGGCTGTAAGTACAGCCCTCTGGGTTTCAGAGTGTTGCTGTATCCCTGAACACACAGAGATCTATGGGATTAAAGGCGTGCACCACTCTTTCTATGGCTCTGATCCCCGGGTAACTTTATTTATTAACATATAATTAAAATCACATTTCAGTACAAATAGAATACCACCATATCCCCAAACCAAGAAACAAACAAACCAAAAACAAAGCAAACAAACAAAACTACCACAGAAAAAGAAAAAACAAAAAAATCCAAAAAATTCTGAAAGTTTTGTTTGTTAAGATTTACCTTCCTTATAAAGCAGCAGCTCTAAGCAAGCAGAGGAGAAGCGGACCAGGCCAAGGACAGCATGACCTTGGAGGATGTGTGTCCACTGGCTTTCCCGCACGTGGAACAGAGCAAGTCTGCAGAGCAGTCAAGGAGACAGGAAGCTGGTCCAGGAGAAGAGGGGGATCCTAGGCTTTCAAAGCAATCTAACATCCTCAAGATCTCTTCACAGTTCTATTTATACAGAGAACATCTGTGCCGGGGATCAGGACTGTCTCCAGGGAAAGAAGGTGGGAAAACGCCTGGGGCAGTGCAAGGGATCTGAAAGTTTTCTACTTTCCTGCAAGCAGACGGCAGCATGCGGGGGTGGGTGGGGGTGGGGTGGGTTGGGGGGGGGACAGTGCAGAAGAGCATATTAGTGAGCTCCAAACCAGCCCCAGTCCCGTTTTCACTCCAGATCCCCTGCCCTTTAAGATGCTGCTTCCTGAGAGAGTATACTGAGGCAGAAGCATACAAATTGACATTGGGGGAAGATGGGGACGAAAATAGTGTGGGGTAGCATCAATCAAAACTAAGCACGTGAGAAAATTCCATACGAAATTGGATACTTTGTATTAATTAAAAACATAAAATACTGGTCTGGGGAGATGGCTCTGTGGGTAAGGATGGGGACTGGAGTTTGGACCCCCAACACCCACATAAAAGTGAGCTGTGGTGGCTTCAGTCTGTAACCTCACCTTCCACCCCATGCTGAGAGAGGGGGGCAGAGACAGGTGGATCCTCTCTGGCCAGTTAATCTAGCCAAAATAGTGTGCTCTGGTATAAGTGAGAGACCCTGCCTCAAAAAATAAGGCAGAGCATGATGCCGGAAGTCACTCAGGATCCACCTCCAGCCTAAACACATGCACACACTCACACACTGAATAAATGAATGAACGACTGATCAACCGAATGAGTGAATGAATGAATAAATAAATAACCAGCCAATCAAATGAGACTGCTTCCTAGAGAGGTCAGGGGAAAGACCGGCCTGGCTGTGGAAACAGAATGGCAACTCCCTCTCCACTCCAGACATCTCTGCTAGGATACCCTTCTCCTCATGCAGGAAACAGGAACAACGACAGAAAACAGTGTTTCTTCAGAAATGCAGATCTGAAGAGCACCAGTCTCAGACAGCCCCCCTTAGCGACACCGCCTCCC